>NC_088686.1:57155000-57230000 GCF_028017835.1 Emys orbicularis | reverse complement strand
CTGAACCTTATCACGTAAGGGAAATGCAGCCATGGGTATCAGAAAGCAGCACTGGTAGAAGAGAAAGGGATGGCTTCTCCACCTCCTTGATTTAGGTTCTTTATAATTTTTGTCATTCAGATGAATCAATTTCTGTGAGAAACTAAATAAACAGGATTTAAAGAAAAACAGAGGTTTCCCACCTCTGAGACCTCATTAGAGCCGTATAGACCTATTATCAGAGCTGAGCTTATGTTTCTCATGCCACAAAAATAAGCCAACAAACTTGCCTTTTGTGAGATGAATTCTTTCCCCCAGTCACTCATAGGTATGGAGAAGTTATATGTCTAGCCATGCTATAATACAATACCGAGAGGGCTCATAGTCATATAAGTGATTTTATCTTGCAGAATTGAAAAATGATTATTGGTAAACATTAAGGGCTTGCTCCTGCTCCCACAGAAGTTCATGGGCTTGATTCTGCACTGCCTTGCAAGTTGTGTAAGGACTGACACCTCTCCAAAGTGGGGATAAAATGCTACCAATCTAAATTCTTCGGGAAGCATTTTACATCCACTTTGCACAGGTGCAAATGACAACACAAGGTACATGGCAGTGAAGAATGATGTCCAAAGAAAGTTTTACCATTGATTTCAGTGGGAGCAGGAGCAGGTTTTTATACAGTTTTTACGCAGCCTTTATTCAGGACAAACTCCCATGTATGTCAATAGGATTTGAGCCTGAATAAAGGCTGAGTAAAAATGGGGTAAAGACTTCAGGATTTGTCCTAAAAATTGGTGAAAAAATGTATCTGCTTTTTGTATATAGAAGATGCTAATTTGCAATTTTAGGGCATGTTCCTGATCTTATTCAAGTGAATGGAAAGGTTACTATTTACTTGAGCAGGGGCAGGATTAGGTTCTCCTTGTGTGTACGTTTCCATCACCAATGCTTATTTCATCTTTGTCTCTTTCTATTTTATCTCTTTATGCTTATCGAAGGGCAAAGAGAAAAGAAAATCATTCTTTAATTCTTCCTTAAATGTGAAATTTGAGACAAAACATTAGAAAATACTCTTACAGTATACTCATTTGGCAAATATGGAATGGTCAAGATGGACCAAAGACAAGATGGACCAAATACAAAAGACAAGACATAAATGAATTGGCATGCCTGACATAATAAATAATAATAATAATAATAATTAATAATCAATACTAAGGGCTGCCACACAAGCCTCTCAAAGCATTTTTCAGTGGAACTTGCGCTTCTAATTCACTTGGGCATTTTGGAAACCCCTCTACCCGTAGTCACTTAGTGAGTCAATGACAGAGAAGAAAATAGAACCCAGCTGTCTTGTACTAGACAATACTGCAACTCCATTGTGATTACTAAGTGCTATATAAACCACACAAGTGTTTAAAAAACTGAGATAGTAAAATCAAGTAGAAATGTCTTAATATGAAATTGCAGTTTTCTCTTTAATGTCTCAGTGTGAAGTTCCTGTTGCCTCTATTGACTATCAGATCTTAATGTGAAATTATGACAATAAGAACTATGATGAGTTTTTTAAGGGGGATATGAGGGCTGTATAAAGTAGCTTGCAAATGCAATACATAAATATATACTATGCTTTGTCAAGCTGAAAATTGCACTGTTAACCAATTGAGAAGCTGCTTTTATAAGTAGTCTTGCAATAAAGAAACAGACTTGACCACTTCTACAGTGATTCCTAGCTGGTGTCAGAACATGACAATTCTGTTGTACTGGGTCAGCAGTGAATACTTCACTCAAATGGTGCAAAGTCAGCTGGTACTTAATTTTTTATCTCCTCAAGAGTGCATTCACGGACTTTATCACTGAGAAGAATGACTCCCTTGCCTAGTGTGATCAAGATCTGCAAATTTGCTGCATCAGCCTATTTAGCCTAGACTGCTACTTGGTTGGTAGGGTTTAGATCTGCTCATATGGCATAGATGTCAGTTCTCTAATAGGCTAGGTGAACCTAGGAAAAGCTTGCCTTTGGGAGCAAACTCACTTTTAGCCCCTTGAAACTTAGGAAAGAGAAATCTCTACAAGTCACCTAGTTTTGTCCACTTGAGGCCCCATTGCGTAACCAACATTGTCCCCTAGGAAGGGGACTAGATGGGATTTCTTTTGAGCCCATGCTTTAATCACATAGAGGGGCCATATGTGACATAAGTCACTCCATTGTCCCAGGCACTGAATACCACCTCTGCTGTGACTCAAAAGCACATCTTAGGTTCAGGGATGGCACAGCAGAGCACCAAGTCCCAGAGTGGCTTTGTCATTCCTTGCTTTGAGCCATGAGTTTTTTTAAATAGACTTAAAATTAAAACAAACCCGTGCCCTACATCCTCTCTTTCTCCCCCTTCTTTTGCCCAGCCTTTCATTTTCCAACCCCAATTCCCAGAAAGATTTTGTCAAAAATCCATGAATTCCTAGTGTTTCCACCAAGTCACACGTCTTTCCTTGGTGCTGGTTTCAGATGACTACTCAAAGGAGGTCCAGAGCTGAGTACCAGTGGAGGGGGTCAATGATCTTTTCTCTCCCTCTTGCCTCTGCCACACCTGGCCCAAATAACCCAATACATTTACTGAGCAGCAGGAAGGTGACCTGATTCTGAGTCTAACCAGCAAAGTAGTTATTAATGTGAGCCAACTGAAGCTTGTTGATCAGTGTTCCTGTATCTGCCAACCTGCTTCTTTTAGCTCTATAGCTTATATGAATGAAGGAATTCTTAGCTGTCTCTTCCCTCATGTCTGAGGCTAGTTCCAAAGTATTTAATAATGAACAGACACTACATGCTTCCGTTTTTTAATATTTGTTCTTAAAAGTCTTTAGTTTATTTAACTCATGTTTTAGGCTACTCTGGTAACCATTTAAAAAATATCTGATACATGTATGCGTTTGAGATATGTATTTCATACTTTATCAGTCAGTCTTTTGGAAACATTTTGGGCCTCCTAACCCAGAGTAATTGTGGGCCTGATCCAAAGTCAATGGGCATCTTTCCACTGATTTCAGTGGGCTTTGGATTAGGCCCTATGTTTTTTCAGAGTCGAATAGTATACTACTTAGACCACAAAAACGATGTTTAAAGTATAAAGGGTTTAACTTAAACCTACAAAAGCAGAGTGTCAGTGTTCCAACTTAACCCTTCGCATTCTGGCATTTTCCAGACTGCCAACCAAATGAACACTTTAGGAGGAGGTGTATATATATGTCTGCAGCACCCAGAGGGTTAATCCACCCCATTGTGCATAAGTGTTGGAGCTCTTATGGTATGTAAGATCACACACAGTTTGGAGTTGTTTTGTATTCTTCTTAATATACATTCTCAGGAAGCATCTTCTTTGGTGCTGTTAGGGTATCTGCTGTGAATGTGTATGAAGACTAGTTCTCTTATTTGTATTATGAATTAAATACACATTTGTGTACCATTTATCCATAGAGAGTGCATGGCAAAAGCTTTTATAACTTGTTCCTATTAATGCACGGTTGCCACTTTTTAAACTTTTAATATTCACCCATTCTCAGTTTTTGTTGTAAATCCCAAAAGAGGCTAATTCCCTTTATGGGACTCATGGTCTGACAAATGTCCTTTTTATAATGAAGTATTTGGAGTTTAAGGGGAGGAGGGGTGGTGAGGAAAGCATCTTAAAGGGGTAAATTTCTATATTACATTTTCAGTTCTAACAGGTTTTTAAAAAATGGTTTAAAAATTGCTCTGAAGCTGAGCTCTTTTATGTGACATTTCAGCTAGTGCAAATTTTTATAGCTGAGTAATAAACCCCTACAAATAGGGGTTTCTAATGGGAACATTGATAGATCACTAACTACAGCAGTATTATTGGGCACCAATATAAGAGGGATGACTATTTAAAAACATGGCATTTGTATCCAACTGCATGTTTATCAGTGTTGTCTATAGGAAACGTCATTAAAATGTTCCATTGCTTGAATTTTACAAAAATTGTAGGAAAGATAGAGATGTTCAAAAGCATCATTTTCTTTTGTAAAGAACTTTTGTAAAGAAATATATATATTTTCACCATTATGGAGGAATTAAAGAAACTACTTGTATGGTTTCATGAAGAACAGTTTTGAGTATTAGAAAAATTATCTACTTATTAAAAAAGATACATAGAGCATGTCTTTGTCTATGAACAACAGCTGCAAATTGTTAAAGGTTAAATATTAATGAGGTAACATTAAACATAATGAGGTAACTTTAGCTACAGGTAGGATTTTAATTGCACTTATTCTGCCCACATTCTTTGATATTACTGATGACAGAAATACTAAGACATCAGAAATAGAAGTTGATAGTTACTTAAAAACAAATAAAGCTTCTTAATTTATATCCACTTGACTATGTACATCTGAGTGAGGTAATTTTATTCATACTAAAACAAATAATAATAATAGCTCAGTTATAATTAAATATTAACAATATGAACTTGTGGGGGGAGGAACAGGAGAAAGTAAAATTAACTTTTGAAGAAGAACTAAATACTTTTTGCAAACAAGTTAGGGCTATTTTTTTATTGCCTCTCGAATTCTTTATTGACCTGTTGATTCAGAGGTTGTAGTTAGTATTCTTAACTACACTATGAGAATGATACAATTATTACACTAAGGATATAAAAAAGGAGCAATTTAAAGATAAATCCATTTAGGCAGCAGCAGAAGGACATTTTGTGTGACAATATTTAGCATGATTAAAAATTTAATCAGAATAACAGCTATTTACATTCAGTTACTTGAAAATAATTATTCTAAAGCAGGCAAAATACTTAAACGATAATTTAATGTTTTCCTCCGGTATAGGTGCCAAAACCTATGCATAAATTTCACAATTTGTGCTGAGAAAAAAATCCCCTAACAAACAGTGTAAAAGCAAAGTCACTGAGCACTTTCTCTCCACACCAATGAGTTTCACTTTTGAGGGGAAGAGAATCATAAATCATAATAAACCACAAGTATTAATATGTCTCTGTTTAGGAATCGTGCAGTGCCTGCATTTCCATTTGGTTGAACAAGACCAGGGGCTGGTCCTGCACTTCTTACTGAAGTCAATGGCAGTTTTGCTTGAATAAGGAGTGTTAGTGGCAGTTTTGCCAGAGTAAGGAGTGCAAGACTGGGCCCTAGCTGTGCAAAAGAGACCCACAATTTCAAATGTATTACCTTTGTTAACTTCTCAGGCTAGTTTTTTCCTCAGCTTCAAGGATCTTAATTATAACATTTGCTGGTTCAAAGATTAACATTTAGCATTCCTGGAAAGGCTTTCTGGACACTAGTAACCTGATCAGTATGGTCTTCTTTTGGTCTCTCTCTCTCTGGTTCTTTGTATTGAAGGAGAGATGATAGTATCTGGCACATTCCTTGGATGACTTGAAGATAGCAGCCTTCTGTGTTTGGGGCTGAAAGATTGTGAACTCTGTGTTAGCAGAAATGCCACACAGGGGAGGTGAATAGAACATTAAAAAAGCTTTAGCTTTAGGTAGTGCAGTGCAAGCAGAGTTGAATTTGAGAGCTGGGACTTAAGTGGACATTTGTCCCTGCTTTCCTCCTTAATAAAATCTGAGTGTTAACTGTGGATAAGGGCATTTGAGAGATCACTAAAAATGAATCATTAGAGTGCCCAGAAGAGCTTTATTATGATGTACTGTGAAGAACTTTATAATATACTATGTACTTTTATATGTGCTTATCAGATGCATGTATGTGTTACTGAGTATTATAAAAGTAAATTGTTTTGTCCTTTGCTGTAGAGCCAAAGCAATTCATTGTATTAACCTAACAAAACTTTTAAAAAATCTAATTTTCTATTGCCCTGTGAGAAAGGACTGTTAAATAGAAACCACAAGCTTCACGACCACAAACATTTTTCTTGTGTATGTATATATTTAATTTGAAAATCCTTGGCACAGAAATACTGACTGACCAAACTGAGTTAAAATAAAAATTACCAGCATGATATCAGATTTCAAGATTGACTCCTAATAGGTGGGGCCTAGAAAGGTCTTGTAATTACAGTTTGGTTGTTGGGCAGTGTTCGTAGCAAGCAGAATCACAGGAATGAGTCTCTTCCTGTAATACCACAAGGATGTTGCTGCGGATCTGTTAATCAAAGTAAAAATACTATGGAAAATAAATTATTAAACTATACTAGTATACTAACTTGCCAGATCCAGGGGAAAAAATGCAGCCACATTTACATATGTGTCCATCTGTCTGTTTTTACACTTTATGTCTCCAGCCAGTGGGTGAAGTGGTTTTAATCCAAGCTGCAGTCTGATTTTCCTTCTAACATCATATTTTTATGTGTAAATTATTTGTAACTGGATATACATTTTCTTGACAGTTGCTAGTTTTAAATTGTTCTTTTAAATAAGCTCATCTATCTGGCCATGGTAGTTTAAACTGGAGTAAGCAGCAGAGTTCTCCATGGATAATTTTGTTAGTTAGCAGATTGTTACCATCTCAATGTTGCTGAAATCCCTAATCTCAGGTCAGCGTGAAGCTGCAGTGGTTACAATCCTGTTGCCTGATGTGGTGTGAATGGAAGTGCTTTCTGTCAGAAACATGTGGTCTCTTCAGTGGAGAGCCTGCGTAAATCCTGTGTAAATAGAGGGAGGCTAACAAAGGATGAGCCCCTGCAGCTCAGAGCATTTGGAGCCATTTGGGGGCTGAATTTGCTAAATGCTGCTTATACAGCCTGAAAAGTTGAAGAGAAAGGAGCATAAAATCCCTTCTTTTTTCTCTTTCTGCTCATACCCTGGGGGGAGGGTGTTAAGGGCCAGAGAAGCCTGAGGTAAGCCTATGAAGACTGTTTTTTCAGTGCTCTTTTGAGTGTGAAAAAGGTGGCATGGGTCACTGTCCCCTCTTTAATGTCGGAAAACCCACACAGTCAGTAAATGTTGCATGTAAACTAAAGCATTTCATCTCTTCTCCTGCACTCCATGGCAGTGGGCCATGAACTAGTCACTCGAAAATCACAGAAAAATTTCACTTTAACATGTCCAGACAGTTTAGCACAGCAGGATGGTAAGAGAGATCAGTAATTAGCAGGTTTCCTTACAGTTCCCCATGTCCATATCAGAACATTTTTCCCACCTGATGTGAAAAAATGTTAGATTATAAAGTACTAAACATGAATCTATTGATTTTTATCCCAGCACACATAAGCCTTCTCCCAAAACAAAAGGCTACACAAATATTTGATCAGCATTTTAGTTTAAACCATAGTCCTTGTGAAACTGTGCATTCGCTTCATAAGTAAACCTCAGCTTTAAAAGCTGATAGTTATGAACACCAAAAAAACCCTAATACTAAACGAAAAAACACCAGTCTCTGCTTTTCTCTTAATTTCAAACTTATTTCCAAAAAAATAAAAAAATAAAAAAAAAGGAGCCAGGAAAATAATAAAGGGGAAAATATGATAAAAATTAAAGTTCCAGGAGTTATTTCTGCAGGATCTCTTCAACCACCAACTTCAATAGCATATGTAGACAACAGAAAACCTCAAAAATACCTGAAACATCTTTCCCCTCCCTAAAGTAAACAAATTGAATATTTATAATAAATACCTCACTGAAAGGGATAGAATGTAAAGAACAAAGAAAGACACCCATCCAGGAACAGAAAATATCACATTCAACTTTTTTTATTCTCCCTCTTGGGGTGGTCAGTATATCCTTTGGTATTTTGCCATCGACATATGTAATTCTTTTTCAAGAGAGGGTCTTATATGCATTCCAAACGTGGGTGCGCATGTGCACCATGCGTCAGAAATGGGTGGTTTTCTTAGCAGTGCATATTGACCCGCATGTGCGTCGTGTGTCCCCTTATGCTCTCAGCCAAGGGTATAATAGGCCCTGTGGGTCAGTGCCTCTCCAGTTCCCTCTTACTGCCACATGGCCTCAGACAGAACCCCTGTTCCTTCACGCTCTTAGCTTGCTAAGAGAGTGATCTACTTTCCATTTCCTGTATATAGTTGTATATAGCTGTTCTTTTTAGCGTTCTGTAGTTGTTCAACATATGTAATTCCTTCACCCATTGCCAAGTGTCGCAAGGGAGTATATAGTTAACTAAAGCCTGCAAACAGGGGCTTGTTCCTTACTGAGGGAAACACACTAAAATGCCACGAAGGGAGGAAGGGTGGCTTTGTGATAAAGGCACCAAACTGGGACTCAGGAAACCTAAGTTCTATTCCTGCTCTTTGAGTGACTTTCTGGGTGATCTTGTACCAGTCGCTGCAGGTTCACATTCTGAAGGGTCCTTAGTTGGGTGCACAGTTAGAAAAATACCTGGATGTTCCTCCCACCATCCTTGGGTGGACTGTGTAAGAGCAAAAGGAATTGTAGTCCTTGTACTCTGGAAAGTCCAAGATCTTATTACTTGAAATGCACAAACAGGTGGGGCTGTGTTCCCCCCCCCCTTTCATATTGCTTACAGAGCAAGACTGATGCAGCAGGGGAATAAAAATGTACTTCATAAAGATGTATAGTAATTCTGCATACTTGGAGTTCCCAGAGCCTTCTTACCATGGGCTGCACCTTAAAGGTACCATCTAGTCCAATGGGAGCTGCGGGGGGCGGTGCCTGGAAGCGAGAGCATGGAGCCCTCTACTCCCCCCGCGCCCTGCCCGGGGCTGCAGGGCCATAGTTCCAGCCGCTTCAGGGAGCAGCGCGGGGCTCACGGCGCTACAGGGTAGGCAGAGGGGCGGGGGGGCGTGCGGGCGGGGGGGGGCACGGGGAGCTTGGCAGGCCACATGAAAGAACCCCGTGGGCCGCGTGTTTGAGACCCCTGATTTCTAGTCCATCATCTCACTGTGCCTCAGTTTTCTCATCAGTTAAATGGGGTTAATAATTATTTTTACTCTGCAGGGTGTTGTGAGACAAAACTAATTAACATATGCAGGGATTATTAATTTTAAAAAAGCTCTGTAAAGGAGTTGTGATCAACTGAGGCACTCAAGCCAAGAGCCCAGTGGTTTAAACAAGAGTGGGATGGAAATGAGGTGCTCTGACACAGGGGTCCTTGATTCTGGATCTGGGTTTCCTCCTACCTTAGTCACCTACAGCACAGGTTGTGTGACTTCGGAGCATACCATAAGACTCTTCTGTTTTCCCAGGCTTTTTCCATATGACCAGAGATTGGGTAGTTGGAAAAGAGGCAGTTTGTTTCTGTTTGGGGTTGCTCTTATTGATCTATTGAGATACTTGGTTTATAATAGTTGTACAGTACCCAGAGCTCCAGTTATAAATTTAAACAAATAAAGGCAGGTGCAAATGTGTGGGAATTCATATGCACACACATGACTTTCATGAAAAACTCCCCCTCCATTAAACTATTGGGCCTGAACAATCCCTCAGAGGTTTTTCGTAAAAAACCTGCATATGCACTACACTATATTATATTATATACACCATTTGTTTTTTCTTTCCAAAACTCATACCTGTTAAAGTAGTTGCATTATTTTTAGTACAATGGTGAATTGTTTTTTCTCCTAGTTGAGGTGTATCCTTTCTCTCTTTTGTTCAACAATAACGTAGCTATCAGCTACCTGACCTGATGATGGTAAAACTCAGATGCTGAGTTCTGCAACATATTTTGCCAGAAACAGTTTTCTGGCTGCCTTGCTAGTTATGATAGTAACTAGCAGTAGAACTGCTTCTGGAGTTTGGACCTGTGTTGGTACCAGACTTCTGTGATTATCCTGTTGGGTTACCATTTTCCTTAGAGTAAGAATTTGATATCTTCTATGTGCATCAATGAAATTCAAAAATCCTATTCAGATGCCATAGGAACAGCTCTCTAAGCAGTATTAACTCCAGCTCTGCCATATTCCTTCCCTGTGAAGGGGAGAACAGCACAGGAGTAATTGGGATGGCAGAATATTAACAATATAGAGTCTTGTAAGCTGTACTGCCGAGGAGAGCAGTGTGGTCAGGCAGCCCCTCTGCAGAATTGGAACTGTTAGTCCCCAGTGATCCCTCGGGCCTGTGAGCTTTGTCCCTAACCTCCAGGATCCCTGCCATTTCCACAAACTCTTCCATTTGAGGGGAGGAACAATGCATGTTAGCTCAATGAGGTAACCCTGGATTTATACTGGTGAAACTGAGACCAGATTTTGACCCACTGTCTGTTTCCTTATCCCATAACAGCAAAAAAACATGGGGGCTGATATTCCACTGCCTTGCACACCATGTGCTCTGTTCCCCTCCTGTGGGTGTTACTGAGCGTGTGCTATACAGTGCTTAGAATCTAGAATGGGATTGTAAGCAAGTAAGGCACTGTGCCTCTTTCTCCACTCACTTGGACTCTGTGTAGTCATTTACCCCTGTACAAAGACAATGCAAAACACTACGTTGCACTCTCTCTACAAAGGGGTAAACAAGTACACATTGTGCAAGGCAGTGGACTATTGGCTCCACCAGTTTTTGCTGCTGTGGGATAAAGGACAGACAGTGGGTCAAAATCTGGTCTCAGTTTCACCAGTGTAAATCCAGGGTTACTCCACTGAGGTCATACGTATTGTAGCAACTTCCCAACATTTGAGGCTTGATTCTACCATTCTTATGTATGTTGCCTAGTACCTTGGTATGTGAGTGGTCAAATCAGTGGGACCAATCATGCAGTAAGGATGGTGGAACTGGACCCTCAGATAATTAAAATATGGTTCCTTTTTATATAACAGTATTTCAAATGCAACTAATCTGGTCTGAGATAGGATTTAAAGGATCTAAAATCTGTTTCTGATCTCACCAGTGATGATGTAACTCCTTTGAGTTCACCGGAGTTACTCCTGATTTACACTAGTGTAACTGAAACCAGAATCAATATCTAAGAAGTTCTAAATGCACTAGTCATTTAAATGTCGTATTTGTGTTGTATCCACCAGGCAAAGTATTAACAACTTCAACAGAACTTTATTTACAGTGCAAGTCTCTTCTCCAAGCTGTAGCTGCATACTCTGTAACTCTCCCAGCCTCCTCAACTCCTCCCCCAGCCTCCTCAACTCCTCCCCCTCCTTCCTGTTTCCTGTCCCTTCAGACTCCCAACAGCCAGTGCTCCCAGTTCTAATAATTACAAGCAGCATCTAAACACCACAGTTTGCTAATGTGAGTAGCCCCACTGAACACAGGGCAGTAAGGATTTGCAGGACTGAGCCCTTAGTTTGCACATAGTGCCCAGTTGTGGTTGGTTTGTCTGTGGGATTTTTTTCCCCTCTGTAACTCAGGTATCTAGAAAAAAGAACAGGAGTACTTGTGGCACCTTAGATACTAACACATTTATTAGAGCATAAGCTTTCGTGGGCTCTAATAAATGTGTTAGTCTCCAAGGCCTGGTCCACACTAACCCCCCACTTCGGACTAAGGTACGCAAATTCAGCTACGTTAATAACGTAGCTGAATTCGAAGTACCTTAGTCCGAACTTACCGCGGGTCCAGACGCGGCAGGCAGGCTCCCCCGTCGATGCCGCGTATTCCTCTCGCCGAGCTGGAGTACCGGCGTCGACGGCGAGCACTTCCGGGATCGATCCGGGATCAATTTATCGCATCTAGACAAGACGCGATAAATCGATCCCAGAAGATCGATTGCCTGCCGCCTTACCAGGAAGTAAGTGTAGACGTACCCTAAGGTGCCACAAGTACTCCTGTTCTTTTTGCGGATACAGACTAACACGGCTGCTACTCTGAAACCTGTCAGGTATCTAGGAACACAAATCTTACAGTGAGTTTTCATCTGCTGATGTAATTTGGAGGCGCTATACTTAAATTTCCTTTCATGGGGTGAGGGGAGAGATTAAGGAAACACTCTCTCTCATCTCTTATACCATTGATTAGGTGGAAAAGGCACTGCAAGCTTTAGCTGAACTTTCATCTCCTGCACTATTATTTGCCTTTTAAAGCAAGGATATTCACAACCTCTCCAAAAGGTCTAAATGATGCTTTAAGACTATTGGTGATTTCAGCTGTTTAAACACAAACACACACACACACACGTGTACGTCTACAGAGGCATAGGGATCATTTATATATGTGTATATGTCTCCGTACTAAGAAAGGGACAGAGAGACTGAAGGAAAGAAGATTTTATATCTACATGCAGTATGTGCATACACACCTAGATTTTACATAAGAAGACAAATATATCTTTATCTAGACGATAGAAAAACAGACTGACTGACTTCAAACTTGCACTTTCAGTATGGCTGTTCCGCCCCAACCCACCCACCCCCCCCGCATCTCCGGGTACTGCTTTTCAAAACTGCCTGAGGCTACAGTACAGCACCTCAGATCCCCAAGGCCCATTGCCTGGCTCCTAATAGCCACTCTCCATCTGTGTCACATGAACAGCTGATGAGATAGCTCCAGTGTCTGTATTTTGGAGAGCACATCCACCCAGGTTAAAATGCTGGGGTTGCCAAGGAGCAGTCAGAAGGCATTAGTGTTTGTGAGAATTTGCCTTGCAGCAGTTCCTTGGCATAGTGGAAAGGGTGTGTGTGTGTGTGTGTGTGTGTGTACGTACATGCACACGAGGGGTATGGGTAGGGGTGGGAAACATGGGGACAGCCTGGTAGGAAGGAGTTCATTCTGAATAACCAACATTTCTCAAAAGTAATTGGTTTGTGACACTGTATAGGACCAGGCATCATTTCTTTTGATTATTTTTGCACCCATTTGACTCACCTTTATTTATCATTAACAGAAGCCAACAAAAAAGAGAGCAGCGACTTCGGGGTCTTGCTCTGGTGTTTGGGCAGATGGAAGGGAGCTGCTCTGCCTTGGGGCAGGGTGGTTGTAATGAAGTGGCCTGTCAGTCTGTAAATAGTGAGGGTCATCTCTTCCATGTGATGGAGGGTATCACATTGCAGTGAAAATGGAAATGTCAATAAAATTAATCTGCTAGCTCTTTGCTGTGGCTTTTCCATTTCTCGGTCCAGGAGGGTTGTGTGGGGTTTTTTTTGCAAGGGGAGGTGGTGGAAGAAGGGTGAGTGGACACAGGGGAAATAGATGAAGCTGAAATAAAAGTTTGGAAGTAAATGGTCTATATGTAGCAGTAATGTATTTGTTTTAGTAGCACTAAAGAGCTAGAAGAGGCTATAGGAATTAGCTCGTGGATCTATAGCATTCCTCAGGAAGCTATGGAGCGTCTAGCTCAGGCTACATTGAGCACAGAGTTTATTGTTTTAGGCTTTCTTGGACAAGGTTTTTACTTAGCATGGGATTTATGGCATTTACTGCTAATGAATGTCTATTCTTAAATTACAAAAACCACCGTCTCAGCGCAATTCCCAGATGTCCTTCCAGGACCTCGGCTTCTTAAACACCAGCAGGGAGCATAAACTCTCCACTTCTCTGTTTTCCTCTTTCGTGTGGCTCCAGGCTAATGATGTGTAAGGAAAACATAGCAATCTATAAAGTCTCAGTGCTGTCCCAGTATTCTTCATTTATTTTGCATTTGATTATGCCACAAGTCGGATCTTGTTTCTTTCCTTTTTTAAAAGTTATTAGTTCAAATATTAATGTAGGAATATGGCATATATTGCTGCTCTTGATTGATGCCTTCCCAAAAACAGGAAGACGTGCTCGTATGAATTTTAAGAAAGTAGGGGTCCTGCAATGCCTTGCCAGAAGAGTTTTTCAGATACATAATTTAGATGCCCTCCAGGCAGGCTTTCAAGGCATTTTTGCTGGAGGGCAAGAAAAAATAACTATGACTGTTAAAAGTAAATGATTTTTGCTAATGCACAATTAATGCCAGGGAAAAGCACAGAAGAGAAAGATGTTGATGGAAAGTTCTGATTAAGTGAGCACCCTACCTTGATGTGCATTTTTTTTTAATGATAATGATCACTGATGCAGAGATGTAGAAGTTTTCATGTCATGCAAATGCTATGTGCAGGATCATATACGGTGTGTGTGTGTAGGGAGGTGATAGTTATGGGAGGGGGCTGATCTGACAGTGTGTTATGGCACTGAACAGTGACACAGTTACTGTCACCTATGCAGAATGCCTATAATATATAGACTACAGAACATCTAAGTTGAATACATGCAGTATGTATTCAGTAGGGTTGTAGGCATGCATTTACAGTGAATGGGTTTTCTTGTGGCAGGTTTTCCCACATTGAATCCTGTAATTGACAAAGAGCTATTGCACTATGTCAAGCACACAATTATAATTGAATTAATGATATGTGCATGTGTGAGACACAAAATTAGTATTTGGAGAGACATGGTTTCTAATTTTTACATATTTGTATCAGCAATCATATTTAATGAGAAAACGCATGTGCCTGATGTTCTATCAAATCAAAATAAGGCTGCATTAGTTTCCCAATAATTAACGATACCTTTTAGTTTATATATTTTGTTTATTATGTCTCCTTCCACTTATTTTGTTCTTTCTTTTAGGGGATGGTTTAGACAACAGCGTAGCCTCACCTGGTACAGGGGACGATGATGATCCAGATAAGGACAAAAAGCGTCAGAAGAAAAGAGGCATTTTCCCCAAAGTAGCAACAAATATCATGAGAGCGTGGCTTTTCCAGCATCTCACAGTAAGTGGAGACCAAAATAATGAAAACATAAAAAATAGATTTTTGTTCACATGCCTGATGAGGTTTATTCATTATTATTAGAAATCAATTGTCCCCATAATTTTTTGGAAGACAGTAGGGATCAATGATCACTTTTATTTTTTCTAGAAGCGTATTTATTTATTTATTTATTTATTTCAGTCTTGGAATCATGACAAGTTGAATATACATCATAAGATGTTAGCATGAAACAACACTAGGGTAGAAGGCAGCCATTTTTCGTTTGCATTCCAGTAAAGAGAACTGTTCAAAATGTTCTTAAGATGAAAAGGGATTTCTACATTTAGAATATAGTATATATATGAGGACACTAATAAGGGAGTTGAGTAACTCTACCCTCTGGATTGGGTTATTGTTGGCCTCTGTTTACAACAAACCTCATATGTATTAGAAGGAAAGTACCGTAATACTCCCCAATGCAGGTATTCCAACAAACATTGCAGGATACTAGCGAAGTCATGAAGCAGCTTGCAAACTTGTCATGTGTTAGTTTACATGAGAAGTATAGATGGCTTATAGGTTCTCTAATTCCTCAGTTCTGTAAAACACAGATTAAAACACCTTTTTAGCTGTTCTTCAAGTCCAATATCTTAAAAGCTAGCCCTATTCTCTTCTGGGGGAAAGAGATTAATTATGTGAAAAAGCAACACTTTTGGTAACAATCTATCTTTTTCCTCCTGTTTGCAACTGGTTTTATGTGTTGGTGTTCTGTTGACTATTACAGCTTCATTTAAACATCAAAATACATTTTTACAGAAGAACTGGTAACTCTCCTATAGTTTACTATTCAGATGGAAATGCTAGAAAATGGTAAAATTATCATTGATGATGATGATTATTATTGATTTTTTTTCACCCCTTCCTATAAAATTGTTTCCAACTATTCTGTTTGGCCTAATGGTTAAAAAGATAATAGCACGGTTAACTACCTCACATAAGGGATTCTTTGTGACTACCAAAGTTATACATTTCCATAGTGGTTGACATTAGTTACAGTGCCTTGATTCCAGGACAAGGTACCCCTTTTATTTATGGTAGTGACTATTGAACTGCTCTGCTGGTAGAACAGCTAATGGGGATCAGGGGTGTGTGTGTGTGGAATAGATCCACATTTCTAAACCATCATTTTGATGTAAGGACATTAGTAGCAAACTAAGGTGCATTGATCTGGCCTGTGGGGTCAGGATTAGCTAGAATAGCCAGTGTCTCTGCTGGAGTAGTGGTTATTCTTGCCTTCCAGCTATGGCCATTTCAAAGGTCAGGTGCCCTGTACCCACTTGGCTCAGAGGAATTAGACAGAACATGAGTCTCTGGGCTGATTACTTAACCAAAGACAAAATAATGAGTCCTAAGCAAATACTGACTAATTGAAAGGGCTGTAAATCCATTACATATTGGTCAGGGATAATCAGGAGTATTTAATCACTTTTATCTATTCAGGAGCACTGAAGCTGCAACAGCAAAGCCCTGAACCTTGCCATGTGCTTATTATTCTCATCATTATCAAAATTACTTCACAGCTGTTCTTTGCTACATCACCTCAGCTGGAGATTTACTAACCTGTAAAATGTTTTTAATTTGGAATTCGAGTGAGTGTGAAGGGAGGGGGTTTCATTTTTAGCTGGAGAGTATGGCTACAGGAACAGCAAGGGGAAACAGCTAAAACCACGGGCCACAAATAATCCATTTTCTTTCACACAAGCTTGCATGTTCATTTCCTTAACTCTTACCAAAGTTTGCAATTTCTTATTTTTTTTACCCCTGCTTCCTTTCTTTCTTGTGTGTGCATTGAAAGCATTCAACACATGCTTACTAAACAATCAGCTATCTCTCGCTTATCTTGAGAAAAAGCCTCACGGTTTTGCCTTTTGGAAATCCACCCCCTCCATTCTCCGCCAACTCCTTTGCCCCAGATGAATTGAGGAAGTTCAGCAGCTTTGATGAGGATGTTCCTGAGAGGAAAAAAAAAAAAAAACCCACCCAAAAACAAAAAACCTTTTACCTTCCAGGCTTTAATGAGTTTGCATGTGCTGAAAGATTTACTGTGCTGTA
This sequence comes from Emys orbicularis, assembly GCF_028017835.1. Classification (NCBI taxonomy): domain Eukaryota; kingdom Metazoa; phylum Chordata; order Testudines; family Emydidae; genus Emys; species Emys orbicularis. The sequence goes on along the minus strand of NC_088686.1, from coordinate 57,213,331 downwards.
ATTCTCAGACCTGAGAACTGATAATGGAGACCCCTGACTAGTGCAATGTAAATTCAGAAAGATTTTTGCCATAAATGCATGCAGCGAAGGAAGAGAAGTCTTTCTTCTAAATATCCTTCACTTTTTCTCAGATTAGCTTGTCCATTCAAAGTGCAATGCCAGCTCTATTGCAAAGGGAATCTATGATGTATAAATTATTGTTTCAAGTAAATTTCTTTACAAAAGGAGTCCATGATTCAATATACATTCCTTCATTACTACTCTAACCTTATTTCAAATTGGTTTGTCCCTCTTTTGTGCTGTATGACCTGTTCTTGTATTACAATAATCCCCTGATGTACCCTTTTTTCTTTCTTTTTTTTTTTTTAAAGAAACTAATTGAATTATCTCATTATTTTAATTTGTTAAGCAAATGTATTTTACATCTCAGGATGTGTTCTTAAAGAAGGGGCTGCTTAGGCTTTGCCCCTTGAATGGGCCATTGGTGCATTTTGACATTCATGCATTCATTAAGGAAAGGAACATAAAAGAACTCTGGTTGTATTTTTTTTTTCAAACACCCAACCAGCATGGAGCAACTTTTCCATAAACCACAGGGGTCTCTCTACATATGTTCTCAACTGCAAGCCATTGTCACCTAGTCTGAATACCTCAAAAGGACAAATAAAAAACTAAAGGCCAACTGTAGCAATTGTTAGCTGTTAGTCTCAATATGACAAAAATCATTAACCTCTGGTTTTCCTGGAAGAAGAAGCAACTCCAGTCTATCTCTTACAGCATTGACTAAGCTCACAGATTCCTTTAGACTGTCAAATTTAGTGGGAGAGTAATTCAGTTCTAACTAACTGTATTCATTTATTACCTTTCTTTAAAGAAAATGCTACCTTTTTTCTTTATGAAATATTCAGTTATTTTACAATCCCCTAAGATAACCTAATTTAAAAATTGAGTAGCTTCTTTATATAAGCTTGAGTGACTTTTTGAAAAGAGACAGGTGCTTGAACTCTCGTGTAGAATTAATGTATCCCACAGACTCTGGCTTTCAAAATTGTCTTCATCCCTTGTCACCTTTTCCACTTTGCAGTAACTTTAATTATATTAGAAATAAGAAACACACGCATGTTTTTGTTGATGGAAATAAAATGCAAGGAATAGAAATTTCTGTCATTTCCCTGTGCAGTTATTGGGATCTGGCTTACATTTGGAATTACAACGGGCCAGGAAGATGAAAAGATCTGAGGATAAATTGGTTGGAAATGTGTATGCTTTTTCTGGATAATGTCCAGTGTTTGAGAAAGTAAAGGAAATCCTAGTGTGGTAGTATAAGCTTTTCAATAGTACATAAAGATTATGATATCAGAAAGGTAAACCTGACATTAAGGCTGTTTTTATTTGACTTCAAAGATAGTTAAAGAAAAGAAACAGCAAGAATCTGACCCAAGCCGAGAGTTTATTCATAGCCTTGGAAAACTTCTTTTCCTCCATGCCAAGGAGCCCTTAGTACACTCAATTAGCCTCTCAGACATCTCGCTTTCCTCCCTCAAGTGCTCCCCTATTTGCCCTGCAAAGAACATATTTGATCATGGAATGAAAACAGGAAGTGCTCAGACACAAAGACACCCCTTGCTCACATCAATTTTGAGCTAAAGGTTTTCTTATTAGCAACTATAGAAAAAAACAACAGTGCTGTAGTTTAAAAGGGTAGAGGACTTTGAAAAATACATGTACATAATCAGAACTGAATGTAGTCATAAAGGAAGTAATTATATTGTTCCATGGTCTTGTACCTTTTGTAATTCATCCTTTGCTGCAGCAAAGAGAACGAAGAATTACACTTTTAGTCCATTCACTATGCTCATTTTTTTCCTCTGGTGTAGTGCTGGTAAAACAGACGATGCAGTTATGTTTGTGACACTTATCTGGAGTGATCCCTTTTGTTCAAGTTCTAGTTTGCTATTGTTCCTTTTGTTCAAACCTATAAGAATGTGTATTTTAATTAAAAGTATATATTTGTCTTTGGTACAAAAATACCACCTTTAGTATGCACACTAAAAAAATCCTTTTGTGAATCATTGGGTCACATTCTCAGCTGATATAAGTTGGCATAGCTCAACTGAAGTTAATGGAACTATGCAGCTTTAAATACGCTCTGGCCTATGATATCTTTTAAAAACAGTATTAAAGAAATCAGACTAAAATGATGTCTAGAATAAAAGAATTGATATTATGGGAAAAACACATTCATTCCCTCCAAATAGTTAACTTGTCGAGTTTGTGGGCCAAATTCAGGTCACATCTCCTGCAGAGTAAATCCATTCACTTCAGCTGCTTTACCCTGGATTTACATTGATGTACCTGAGATTACACCCTGGCCCATATCTTGTTTAAATGAATACATCACCTAGCCACTTGTACAAGTGTCTCCATGGAGACTCTGTATGTATTAGACATTTTCACTACACTTGGTCTTAGAGCAGAAGACCTCTGAGCAAAGCCAGCTTTAGCACTTTTGAGTAAGCCTGAAAAGCAAATATTCACCCTCCCCCATTCATAACTGGCTCCCATCCACCATGATCATACCACTTTGCAGAGGATCGGTGAGTGAGGATTTTGAGGAGGAATAGCAAGATAACTCTTTGGGGCACCCCAAACTAAACAGACTCCATTTATAGAAAAAGGTGGAGAAGCAACTTCTATATGCCACCAGGCCTCTGCTATAGAAGTGCCTTCCAGCTGTTTGTGCTGGACTCTGCACATAGTTGCTAACTTAATACAAAAAATTGAGAGACATTTGTTCAGATAAATTAGGGATCTTGGGGCTGTGAGGCCCAAGACCAAGACAATGGAGAGATTTATGGGCATTCTGCTGAATTTGAGTACTTGTACAGGACCAAATTGTGACCTGTCCTTTACATCCAGGCAGGAGAGTAAGGGGGTGTACGATGTTCCTTTACTCTGCTGTGCAAACTACCTGTATCTGTGATCATGGAGCAGGAAGGATAGCCGTCTCAATGGGGCTGCTACTCCTGTGCAGATGGGCAGGGAGTGGGAGGAACTTCAGAGTCACAATCTGATTCCAGTTGTGCTCCTGGGGCAGCACAACTATGCACTGTACATTACACAAGGCTTGTGGCAAAGCCACAGTTTAATCTATATTGCTTTACAAACATTAATTGTTATTATCATACTCCATGAAATATTATTGTCCCATTTTACAGACGGGTAAACTTTGGTTGGGAAAGTTAAGTGACTTGTCCAAAGCCCATGAAAAAATCTGTGTCAGAACTGGATTAGAATGTAGAACTCTTGCTCTTAGTCCTGTGCTTAGCCCACTAGACCATGCTGCCTCACACATTGTTGGGCTGTGCTTATTTTTGTCAGCAAAGGAGCTGGTTCAGCTGTAGGCAGCTGGATAGGAGGGAGCTTTCAGCTGTTCTTATTTATCTTTGTTTTTATTATTATTTAACTTTAACTTTATTATTTATTATTGTTGTTATTTGTATTACAGGAATGCCTAGGGGCATTGGGGCCCCACTTGTACATATACATAGTGAGAGTCAGTGTTTGCCCTAGTGTCATCAGTAGCAGCCTGAACAGACTAAAGCTGGGAACCACCCAAAACGATGGTGTCTGTGGCCCTGGGTCTCATGGCCCCAAGACATCAGTGCTGGGTAGATGTAGGGGGGAGATAGTAAATAGCTTGCGATCCTTAGGAAAAACTAGGGCATAAGCTTCAACCTTAGTGATTGATGGATGTTAGTTTACATTTCCAAGGCTATCTTCTCCAAAGAAAAGAACTAGAAATATTTGTTTGTTTTCAAAATGGAAACTAAGATTGGCCCTGACATTTCTACATCCATTCTATCCCTTCCAGAAAAGGGGACAGTGGGTCATGGGGTTTGAGGCCCTCAAAAGCCAGCTCTGCCTCTGAGTGGTTAATCTAATCATTGTTACATAGACATCTGTTCACTCAAAAATTGATGCTTTTGTGATACAGTGATCCATCTATTTAGAACTACAGCTCTAGTAATTAAATTAAGAAAAATATTTTTGTTAGGTTATGTATTATAAAGCAGCCCAACCCTCTTGCACCAGCAAAAAGAGTGAGAGAGAGAGAGAGAGTTAAGCACCGCATTGTTTTCTGCTAGCTGGAGGAAAACATCTGTGAATTGTTTGAACTGAACCTTACCAGGGACTCTCTGAATCTGTGTCATCTCTGTTTAATTTCAGGAAATGATGTCACAGAGCATTAAATAACAATGCTATGTGATATATTTTTACTTGTGCATGCTGTCCTAAGCATTTCTGTTACACAGCAGTGTTTTCAATTAACTGTAAGCTTGCACTTTAAAAAATGTATTCCATAATGCTTTTTTGGATGGGTGTGGGGATGGTTGGTGTTTTAGGGGGTCACCAAGGTTCAGGGCTGTCTAAGGGCTGTAAGGCCATTTGTCATGTGCTTATTTGTACTTGGGGCTGGATGTCAGCACTCTCATCACCCATGGCAACCTCCAGGACTGTTGGTTTGTTACAAAGCATGTCTGTGGAAGAAAAACTAAATGTTCTAAACCTATCAGTCAAAAGAGCTATTAGATAGTTATAGTAGAGGCCTGCATACTGTAGCTTCTGCCTTTATCAAACTTTCTGCACTCCCCCTTCTGTAAAGAATAGAGGACATAAGTCAATTCTGTCTGCCATCTGTCGTCTTTTTAGCTGTTCCTCAAATTAAAGAGACAGTCCAAAATTTAAATAATCTGATAGAATCATAGAAGCCTTGTGTGTAAGTTGTTACCTTTGCATTTGATTTTTTATTTCTTGTGTCATTCAGGAAGCAAATCTTTATTGCCCTTCTCTGAAGGTAAAATATGTCCTATGTTTCTGCTTTAAAAATAGTATTCTCAGAAATGTGTTTGCAGTGTCATAGAGTTGTTATCTAATAAAATTCTAAGTATATATAGGGTGAAATGAACACACACACACACACACACACAAATATATAAAATCAGGCTTTATTCAGAGAATTCTGCAGAGGTCAAGGAGATGGAATGCACTGCCCCTCAATCCATGATCAGGTTGTGGGGCTGCAGAGGACCCCTTCTACAGCCTCTATGAGGGTGATTTGGGCTATTGAGTCTACATAATAGAACTTTTCCAGGCCTGCCACATTAGCTCCCTACACACCAGTCTATTTGGTGTCAGCTTGCTGCCCCCCTCCTCTCTAGTGTGTAAGGGGTGCAGTAGCCTCACTGCTGCCATTCTGTCTGCATCTATCCTCTTCCCCATTTATGGACAGTATGAGACTTAAGTAGTGCAGAGAGCCTTGTCCTGGCCCTCTTCTGCTGGGTGAATTTCCCCCATGCGGCATCTGAGGTAGCCCTCTGCCAAACCATCAGCCAATAGATTTTAAAACCCACTCGATGGCTAGATTTGGGAAGCAAATTTTATTTCCCAATTTAATATTTTACATGTTATTTTCAAACAAGGCATTACTAACTGAGAACAGATAGCAACTAAAACCATGTACTTGGTACCGCTGATTAAAATAGCTCAACAGAGCAAGCTAGAGGTAGTGGGCTAGCAAAAGATATGAACAGCAAGTGGTGTTTCCTGGTTGTTATCGTCAGATTACAAAAGCCTTGTAAAACCAGAAATCCAGAAATTAATTGAAAAGGAGAGAGGAAAGAATGTGAAGGTCCCAGGGTTCATGCAGTGAATTTCCTAAAATAACTGTAAAAATGAGAAGTAACCACAAGAATTCACTGAGGTAGAGTTGAGGCTTTGAGGATTGTAAGGTAAAAGGGATTGAATTAAGGCATATGCAAATGTGCATAGCCAGCTGTTTAAAAACTCCAAGAATGTTGCACTATTAAATGCTGTGCAATGCAATCTCTGAATATTCAGATCACAATGGAACAGAGGTCAAAGATCGTCTGAATATCTTCAATTTGCAATATCTTACAATACTTTGCAATAGGATATTCACAGATCCTTCTTTTTCCTTTCTCTCACTGTGTATTTTTTTCTTTTTATGGAAAAATTGTTGCAGTTGTTTGTGTAAAATGATACTGCCCCTCAGTTTAGCCTTAGGACATGTTTATTTAAAACCATCTTTTCAAGATCTCTGAACAGAGTAATTGTTTTTAAGGAATAATTTTCTATAAAATTAGAGCTATATTGTAAAGAGTGTGCATTTCTGCAGTCTGCTTGCACCATTCCGACATGACTATGAAATGGAGATGTCTAGTTCCATTTCTGTCTAATGAAATGAGTAGTTTATGGCAGACAACATTACTTTTGGTTTCATGGAGTTTGCCTTAAGTTACACTCAGAATACCAATGTATTACATATTTCAAAGTTGATTGTCAGCAGCTGTTTACAGTATCCAAAGCAATCACTGGCACCTTTAAAGATTTATTATTGTCTTAAAACATAATAGCAATACAGTTTTCATGCTTTTACATGTGCTATTTTTATTTTTAACTGCTAGTCCCAAATCTGCCAGAATTAATTTCAATTGTTTTGTCTAATAGTGGATGATAGGTTGTCAAGTCACTGTATAATGGCATAAAGATACTTTTTAAATCTTGGTTTTATCTTTTTATTATGGTATTTCAAAGCAAATATTTGTAGCATTTGACTACTTTGTCCATAAAATGTTTAACACCTCATGACATGCTTTTACAGCCCCAGTACACTGAATCGGAGTTTGAATTTAGTAAAAAATCAACTAAAATTTTAGTTTGCTATAAAAAATATCTGTATGTATTTATTTGCTTGGTTCCATAGAAATGTAACTATCGTGTGGATTACTTTCTGCTTGGATTGAAGTACATTTCGAAGTGGTAGCTGAATATTCTAAAGTGGAAACTATATTTGCCTAAGTCACACAGCAATGGCAAATCTGCTGTTCACTTTTTTACTGCACAAATAGAGTAGATATTTTGTGAGACGATAAACTACTTAAGGGTACTTTGAACCATGTTATACTAATATGAAAAAAAAATTTCAACAGAGATGATATATGTTACATAATTACCCAATGTTATATGAAGTGACACAAGTCTTTATAAAAACAGCTTCCCTTTTTCTCCCTAGTAAAGACAAAAATGTAGGTTTAATTTCTCTGTACTAAAATATTTGCAGACAATTCTCAGATTAATGCCTAACCATATCTATCCTTTTGGTCATGATGTAATTTTTAAGGGATACATAAATATGAGCCCTAATATAGAAACAGGATAACATGGGAGATGAGACAGTGAGGTCATAATGAGTCAGTGCACTCAGTTTTGCCTCTTAATAACCCCAAAGATTATGATTACTTCAAAATAGCCATTATCCATAAGGTATATTATTATATATTTGTAAGAACTTCAATCCCTGCCCATCTGGTTCTGGAATTACCAACTTCTTTAGTGAGTAGGCAGGGCATCATGTCCCCCTCTAGTGGCTAGACCACAGAGTACTGCTACCAGGGAGACAATGTAGCTGAGAGGCTAGTGCACTGGACTGGGACTCAGGAGAATTGGGTTCTTTTTCCTGTTTCCGCTGGTGACTTGCCTTGGTATAAAAGAGGGATAATGACACTGACGTCCTTTAAGATGCTTTGAGATCTGTGGATGAAAAGCACTAAATAAGAGCTAGGTATTGCTAACAGTAGCTTGGTTGTTATAGGCCTGTGCTATTGCTGGGTGCATCCTTGCTGATGAACAGGTCTTTATAAAGCAGAGGTCTGTACAGGGATTTGAATAGTTGTAGACCTCGAAAGCTCAGAATGAACTATCCCTGGCAGGGAGAATATGTAATATACTGGTTAAGTGTGTTGTGTTCTCCCTAGTCTATACTTAAGATAATAGCCTTTCCTCAGTAGTAGGTGCTTTAGCCCAAGTGGTAGAGGCCTGTGCTGTTCGTTTAGGAAGGTCTCAGGCTCTATCCTTGCTGATGACCTATGAGTGGGGTTGTTACATGCCAATGGTATCCAGTACTCCCTAGCTGTACTAAGAGGTTCTGAGATTACCCAGGTAATAAGTCAAACTACCATGGGCATAAATCTTTCCCCAGTATGAGTGGGGCTTCTGCTGGCATGAGGGGGAAAGACAAAACCAGCAGCAAAACCAGCTAAAACCAGCAGCAAACAGACAAAACACTGAGCTTCAAAGAGCTGTCAGCTGTTTCTCCTCCTCCTCACTAGCCATGGGAGTTTACTAAAGTGAAGCAGAGCCTTTGACAACTTTCCTACCCCTGCTGGTCCTTTGCTGTCTCTTTTGAGGCATCCAGCTGCTTCCCACCTGTTCCTTCCCCTGTGTTTGATTGGCTTGGAGAAGGAGGGGAAAGTGGGAGACAGCAGGATGCACCAGAGGGAAGAGCAATGCACAAGCAGGAGTTAGAAAGCTGCCAACGCCCCCACTTCACTTTAGGGAAGTCCCATGGCTACCGGGGAGCAGGGAAAGGCAGTTGTGGTCTCTTATGAAGCCTACCTTTGTGTCTGTTTGTTGCCCCTCTAGTGCCAGAGCAGCCAACCATAGGATAGCCCATGAGGTGAGGCTAATCCTAGGCAAGGGTGTAGGAGATGAAAGCTTCTATTGCCATTTGCTTGCATAAGGACACGAGAGGGGTGATAGCAGGGGGCAGAGACAGCAGGGGTGTAAAGAAAGTGGCATAGATATTTAGAATGGGTGGCAAAAGGGATTGTGTATATAAAAGGGGTCATTGCCACATTGCATAGGCCCTAGTTTGAATGTGTGTTTCTAGGCCCTACTGAATATTGCTAAGCCCCTGGTGGGTGCTTTGTAATTCCAGTCAGAAAGGGACACTCAGAATGTCCCTTCTGAATAAATTATTAAGTGATTAAACAAATTTGAAAATAAGCTATTTATTGTGAAGAGTCAAGAAAGGGAAAAAAATGCCCCCCCCCCCCCACCAGTTACTGCTGCAAAGGAATGTTCCATGTGCTCTCAGTTTCTCTCTCTGCCTCCTTTCAGTGATGTTTGCACATGAAGCTTTTACTACATGAGGTAACGTCTTTTAGAAGAAAGAGGTGCTTCGAATGTTGGTGTGTCCTTTGCAGTGGTTGGTGGGATGGGCTTCTGTGCTTTAGAAGGATCACAATCAACCTACATTGTTTTACATAATGTACCTACTACATCTCAGGCTTAGACAAGGAGCTTTGTATGTGTGTGTTGCATGCTGTTCACTAAATGCCAAGCAAACATTTCACAGACCAGAAGAAAATCCCACTGCTTAGTGTGCATCTATGCAGGGCCTTTGCAGACAATTCACTACTATAATTAATCTTAGCTGTCCTGGCTCCGAGAAACCTGAACTTGTATCCCACAGTGCTCTTGGATGCAAACAAACTTCAAAGAAAAAAAAAGCCATAGTTTCCCCTTTTTTCCAAGCATTTAGATAGAAATAATGTTTGTAAAGGGGATTAAATCCCACTATTCAAAAACCTATATGTGATGTAGGGGGGAAGGATAAAAACAAACACAAACAAACAAACAAGCAAGACCATGATGCTTTGCCAGCATGGTTATGAATAAATGTAACTCTAGAGCTATTAAACCATGCCAAGTGTGGCTTCCTGATATCTGAATCCAATTCAAGACACTAGCTGAAAATAGGTGATATTGTAAACAACCCCCCCCCCCCCTCCCACACACACACACACTATAATACTCTGCTTTCTCCTGAACTAGAGCTGCAGCAAACTTTTTGCTGGGATTGCAAACTCTTTCAAACAAGCCCTCGAGACTCATGAGCTTTCTACTCTTTGCCCTCTAGGCTCGCTCTGTGAGGAGCTAGCTAGCCTAAAAGAGGCCAAATATCACACAACTGAGCTGGTGGGAAATTCAAACTGTTCTAAGCGAAGAAGTCAATAAGCTGCTGTAATGAAAGGTAATGTTCAGAGTGAGATCACTGTGTTATGATCTCATGCTGAACATCGGGTTTGGTTTATTTCTTGATGATTATGAAAGTAGCCTGAGGCCAGACCAGTGATTGTCTGTGAGAAAGACTATAGCAGGGAAGAGAGAGGATGTTTGGAGAACTAGGGGTTTCAGAGCACTTATTCCCTAAAAATGGAAGGGAGATTGAAAGAGGATGAGAGTATGAACTGAGCCCCTATTCTGTTCTTTAAATGGCCCCACTTCCCAAAAATTGAGATTTGGAGAAACAGAGAGAGGGTATGTGGGATGAAGGCTGTAAACAATGAGGGAAAGGAATGATGTAGGGTGGAATAAGAAGGTATAACTAAGAATAACGCCATGAATGAAAAAAACATTTAGTCTGAAAACCAGAAAAATGTATTAACATTGAGATCTTTAAGACTGTAGGATAATCTGCAAAGGAACACTGGGGAAGTGCTTTTTGCACAAAGTTTTAGAGAAAATACAGTTCGGTGTGATCCTGCATTGCTGGGGTAGGAATAATCCCGGTATACTGGAATAGTCTCATTTACCTCTCACTTTTTGTTACTAATGAAACATTGACAAAATAACCTTAAAAACTAGAGCCTGGATCACAATGAAACCTATGACCTCACCAAAGTCACCTACTTTTAAGTTTGGTTTTTTTATATTGTATTTATTTATGTTTGGATTTTCAACATTACACATATTCCAGTTGGTTCTGTATGCATGTACAGAAATTCTTACTTTCTATGCAAAATTTGTTGACCAAAGTCAAAATATAAATGGCTTCAATCCCCTAAATTAAGATGTAAATATAACAAATATACCACAACACTATCACCTCAGGCTAAGACTTGAGTAAACAGCTGGAAATTACACCGTGCACTGCAGGTCAACAGACTAGGGCTCTATCAGACCAACGAGGGAAGCAAGGTCTAGAGTCGAGGACCCTGCACTGAAAACACTATGCTCCCAGGCATCCATGTGTATGGACTGTCAAAAACATCAGCTGATCTCAATTGTCACAATGTCTAAAGACTCACTATAGTTCAAAAATATTTCAAGCAGAGATGGTCTAAAATGAGCCCCCCCAATCTTAACATTCCCAACTTTGGTGATGTTTGGAATCTAACCCTGGATCCAGTTTTCACCTGTGGCCCCATCTCCATGGTGGGTCAAACCCAAGTTCTGGATCAAAATACCCTGAAACTCTCGAGTGTTCAAAAATATAATAATATAATAACTCTTATACAAGTGCTTTTCATCAGAAGATCTCAAAGCCCTTCCTTTAATAAATGAGGGTAGTATCATTTTCATTTTACAGATGGGGAAATGGAGGCATAGAGTGGGGGAAGTGACAGGTCTGATATTTACCCAAGTGGTAAATATCAGACCTGTCACTAAATGTAGTTTTTTTCATTCATGGCGTTATTCTTAGTTATACCTTCAAATTTCATGAAAAGCTATGTCAGTTTATGGTTTTGCACTGAAATCCTAATGCCAAACCAGGTGAGGCTTGCCAGTAATATCTATATTTCACATCCAGATTTTGTGTTGGTCCAACCCCAAAACTCAAAGCAAAACTCAGGTTGAGGGGGAGGTGGAGTGAACCCAAGAAAATATTGAGTCAAAACCCACTGACAGAAACTGCTGAATTTCACTTTCACTCAAAACCACCAATAAGGAATAGATTATATTTTGAATGTGAAGTGCAGTTCTGCTATGAAAAGTGACTTTGTAATGATGGGACTGTGGAGTTCCATATTTGTCTCAATGACTTCCAGATCAAATGTGCTCAGTTTACATGTCAAAAAAGGCATTTTCTAATTGCCAGCACCTGCAAATTCAGCCTGAGATCTGAGGGCCAACCTAGATTCTTTCTGGCTCAGTCATTGTTGTCAACAAAGATTCTATAATAACAATAATTTTGCAATAATACTAATAAAAATCAGTTGATGATGCATGGGCTGAAAGAAAAATAGTTCACTCACCTATAGCTAGACTGGCTCTAGGGGCTAAAAACTAAAAAGTAGCACAAACTTGCTTTAGGGTTTGATCCTGCACCAAGTCAATGGGAGTTCTGCCAGTAAAGTAATCGGATATGACTCAGAATACACATGCCATAAATCTGGTAAGGCAGGTTTTTACTTACATAGTCACTTTTCCGAATAGAACTGCACTTTAAGTTTTGTTAGCATTAACCTCTTTTTTGCATCTTTTGTTCAGTTCAAACTAGGCTAGTGAGCATGGCTGGTTTGGAGAATTTTTTTAAAATGGTGGGTGAAGTGGGTTTTAAGATCTCTCCAAGGATATTTTCCCCCTGAATTCTCCCATCTCTACCCTTAATCCTTCCCAGGAATTAGTTGTACTTCACTATTCAACATAGCACTAACACACAGTGCCTTCTGAAGGACTTTGATATACCATTCAGGACTTAACTGACATGGGCAGAGCGAGCAGTGCTTTTCTGTGGCTGCATGTTGAAATAATCCTTGCTGCAAAAGAAATGAATTCTGACCTTTGCTCTCATCTGAACAGGGAGTATTCTGGCATGTAGCTGAGTTTTCCTACTGTTCTTCAGAACTGTAAATAATGTTAGTGCAACCTGAATTCAGGGCATGAGGCAATTTACATTACTATTGTGTATCTTAAAATAAACAGCATTGCAATCTGTTTATTTTGGTGTTACTATGTATGCAATTTTTAAGCAGTGGTTACTTAAACAAATGTCTCTGTTCCCACAGCACTTAAAAGCTACTGTTTGCTCATTGTGGTTTTTGGGTTTTGTCACTTTTGTTTTGGTTATTTCTGAAATTCACACTCGTGAATCCAGAAGATAGGAATAAATTGTACTTCATCCAAGCAAATGTGTCATGTCACTGCTTTTTTTTCTTCCCCTTCCAGCTATTCCCATGTTACTAGCAGTAATAATAATAATAATTTGGAATTAAACTTTGAGAGCCAAAACCTGTCCTTGTTGATTGAATGCTTATGCAGCTCCTATAGACGCCAATGGCACAAGAAAGGTATGGCTAGGGGAAAAGCCACTATCTATGGAATTATCCTCTCTCAACCAGAGGACATCATCAAGTATATTAATGCTGATCTTGTCAGCCTTAACCTAATTGCCATCTGGGTCCACTCGCTTGATGGAGGGTGCTGGAACAGTGGCCACCCAGGTAACTCATGGGAGCCCAATTGCAGGCATATTCACTCTCCAGTGGAGGACCTGATGGGGGAGACTAGGAGGAAGTGTGGAGGCACAGAGCCTCTATATAGAAGACCCTGACCTCCACTATATCCCTCAAGATCTTGGGTAATGTGTAGGTTGAATCCTTTGTCAATTACTTGGGCCTCAGGCTCTGCTCTGCCCAACAGAATGAATAGGAAGAAACACTGTGAATACAAACTCACCAATTTTCCTGTCCCCTAAGAGGGGAAAAACCCAAGTTGGGGATAATTTGGGGCTAAGTGACTTATCTATGATCATTACAAGATATTAGGGAAACACTTTGCAAATCTTTCCATGATCTTCCACAATTAACTGATTCACTTTTTGCCATGTAATTATTCCAGGAAGGCATTGGGCTTAATCCCAAAGATGGCTCTGGCCATTTTGTGCTACTCCCACATTGTAAAGGGTGTGGAAAGTCCAGCTTGGGACTGCTCCATCACGGGGGAGTCCAGGGATCGCATAGCCAGCTCCTGTACCACTTGTCTCCTGGCCCACAGGCTAGGGAGTATACAAGGGGCATTCCTGGTTAGGAAGGGGTGTGGCCAGAGGGCTGCTGTGCTCCAGCAATCCCAGGAGTCTGCTCTAAACCACATCAAGCACACCACTAGCCCTTAGCCAGCCCCTGGATCAGGAAGCCACAAACAGCTCCTTGGCATTTCCTTACCCCTGGATGCAGCTGAAAACTGAGCCCAGGTTTTCATTTTTGAGATCTTGTAAGGGCTGTCTGTCTTTTTGCAACAGTAAGTGATCTCTTCACTCAGCAGCTAATTGCCCCATGATTTTAATCACCCTTGAGCTCAGATAAAGAAAATTAGTGTTTGAGAAAATTGCAAGCACAGATCTCTTCCAATTTCTTGTGTTTACTGTAAACCAATTTGCCCTTCTTAATTATGGTCTTCAAATATGAGCAGGTAACAAGGTAGTGCTGAAGTCTTTGTCTCAAATACAGCATGTTTATGTGACTGGTGGAGCTAGCTGCATGTTTTTGTAAAGGGGGAAAATGGGGCTGTTTTGAATGATGTCCAGATTTATTATATGGAGATATACCTATCTCATAGAACTGGAAGGGACCAAGGTCATGGAGTTGATGAGAGCCCAGTCCCCTGCCTTCACAGCAGGACCAAGTACCATCCCTGACAGATTTTTGCCCTAGAACCCTAAATGGCCCCCTTAGGGATTAAACTCACAACACTGGGTTTAGTAGACCAATGCTCAAACCACTGAGCTATCCTCCCCCCAATTTTTTTACTGCTACAGGAAGGACTAGCATTTTCAGTATCCCATATACAACAGCTTTATCCCTAGACGCTACACAATATAAACCCTGCTTTTTCAGTAGAACTAACTACATAACAATTAAAGATGAGAGGGACATTAGATTAAAAGCAACTGGTCAAAAAGAACAGGAGTACTTATGGTACCTTAGAGACTAACAAATTTATTAGAGCATAAGCTTTTGTGGGCTACAGCCCACTTCTTCGGATGCATATAGAATGGAACATATATTGAGGAGATATATATACACACATACAGAGAGCATGAACAGGTGCTCTCTGTATGTGTGTATATATATCTCCTCAATATATGTTCCATTCTATATGCATCCGAAGAAGTGGGCTGTAGCCCACGAAAGCTTATGCTCTAATAAATTTGTTAGTCTCTAAGGTGCCACAAGTACTCCTGTTCTTTTTGTGGATACAGACTAACACTGCTGCTACTCTGAAACTGGTCAAAAAGAGACACTTTGACCATGAGTGCTTATTCTGTCATTCTAACTCCTGAGAATTGACAGCATAATACACTAGTGTTCCTCAACCTTCCTATGCTCTGCTAACCTGCTCATCTAATTTACAGAACTCTTCTCTGTGTTGTGTTTTCTGTTTCCAACTGCTGATTACCTTCCTCATCATCAGCCCTGGTAACAAGAAGTTCTCCTCTTTTTCTTTGCCCTCATTCCTTGAGAGGTGGAGTAAAACTGTTGCACTGCTAATTGTTCTTTCTAATA
Source organism: Emys orbicularis (assembly GCF_028017835.1). Classification (NCBI taxonomy): domain Eukaryota; kingdom Metazoa; phylum Chordata; order Testudines; family Emydidae; genus Emys; species Emys orbicularis. Next base: position 57,198,179 of record NC_088686.1, on the reverse strand, counting down.
CAAGCTGCTATTTATTGTGTGCTGCAATAATATGATAAAAGTGTAATTTGTAACTGAGATCAGTAACATCACTTACCTCTGTAGAGAAATGCTCTTCCTTTTATCCCAGAGTGACAGAGGGTGGCAGATTGACCACCATGTATGTTTGTTTGATTGCTTTTAAAAAAATACAGTTAACACAAATTAAAATGACTTAACTGCAGAAATGTTTTATGGAAAGGAAATGTTAATATTAAATTTCTGGTAGAGAAGGGACCAAGCCCTACAGTTCAGGTCTGAAGCTGGAACACCTCCAAGTTTGGGCTGTTTGGACCTTTGGTTTGGCTGAGCTTGTTCTGAAGATAAGGGGACATTTGCAAAATTATTTTCCGGATCTGGATTGGGTTTTTGAAAAACTTTTAAAATTCTAGGGTGTTTGGCTCTGGAGGTTTGGTTTGGGCCAGTTTCCAGTTTCCAAGTCATAATTGTAGAAAAAGGATTAAGCAATGATGCAAATGCAAACTTCAAAATGAAATTCAGTTTCCTTTACACATGCGCATGAGAACTTTTGACAGCCCTGCAGTTGCTTAGATATTTCGCTGAAGTGCTAGGAAAGCTTCTGTTGGTTATTTTGTGGGGACCCCTGTTACATCACTAAAATTATTCCAGAACTCTGCAATAGCCTACTCTCCATTACTGCAGATCTGTTCTTAATGTGATTGGCTCAGGCAAAGCAAAATTCTGATCAGTCTGTGTTTGGAAGTATTCTTTTAAATAAATATCACCACTATCTTCTGGCTGAATGCACTTGCATAGTTTTGACATAACCTACTCGTGTGCATAGCCGAACCTTTGGTAGCTGGTTTTTGCAGACATTTTTTTTTTCTTTTTCACTTGGCCCCTTTAGAGCTGCTGGAGGGTGTTGTTGAGAAGTTGCTACCGTTGATACAGTTGCTATTAATCACAGTCTGCCATGTTGTGACGCAGGTTCTAATAACATCCCATTGAGCTGCTGTTGTATGCTGGAGGCTTACCAACAGCACTAGGCCTTTGATATTCATCTCACACCAGGATAAAGAAAATGTAGAGTTTAAAAAAAAAACTGCAAATAGACAAAGAACAGAAAAAGGGGGAAAACATAGCAAAATCAAAAACAGACACGCTTTCTGTGTGCTGCTCGTTTGCCATGGAAGCAGCAAAGCTATAAATCTCTGCTGTGTTGTTTGAAAATTGAACATGAGGCTGCTAAATTTATCATTCATTCTTTGTTGTTTCTGGGTAGTAGCTAGCTGACTTGGCTGACTTTGGTTTCTGCCCCCTCCTCAATAACGTTATCTTTTTGTTTCTATACATAACCCACAAAAATAAAAATTGTACTGAATGAAAGAATATTGGAGCATTTAGTAAACTGCACATAAATGGGGGGGGGAATGAATTTGCTGCACGTTACACATCATGCTTCCTTGGCAACTGATTCCCTCACATTCATAATTACAGGAACATAATTTTTAAAAAGCAGCACGGGGAAAAATCCTTTGGTTAAAGGCATTTGGAATTAAAAAAAGAATCAGAAGTCTTTTAAAAGAAAAAAAAAGTAAGTTAGTTCACCAATATGCTCTGCAAAGATTAAACCTGAAACCTGATAGAACTGCACAATCACCTTCTTTTGTTAGCACTTCTAGTCCATGTTGAACTGCATGCAAAGAAAAAAAGGTGGAAAGCAAGCCTGCTACAGATGTGACTAGCTATGAATATTCATGAATGCCATTGCTCCTCCTTTTCTACTGGCATCCAAGCCATTCTGATCTCCCTCTCTCTCTTTTTTTCCCTTTCCTTCCTTGATACTGAACAAGACTGCAATTTTATTTCAGTAACAGCCTAGCACGATACAGTTATCATTGGCCTCAGAAGCCTTTTATTTCCATAAAAAAACAAAGGAAAAAAGAAAAAAAATTGTAATTATCTGCAGTTTTATGAATCCACCTCCCCTTAATGTTCATTATTTAAACCAGCAGCAATTACAAGTTCAAAGGGGTTTAGAGGGCCAGCAACCCGCATAATCACTGCCAAATTAAGCGGGACTCATTCGTCACAGAAGAGTACACTCTGAGCAGTGAATCATGCATGCAGTGACAGGCACTGATTTACATAAAGACGAAATCTGTGCCCTCTAGGGCTGAGCATTACTTTATCTCAGTGGTCCTGTGATATATGCACTTTCTTTTGGTGTTAGGAAGGTTCAGAGACTGATGCTGTTTAATAGATGGTACTTGATTCTTCCTAACACCAGCACCACTGCCACTAATTCGTATACATGTGTGTTCAGATCATACTATTCCAAAATTTAAGGCATTTGGGTGTTTTAAAAAATAGATTAAGAGATGTCCAAAAAAAAAACCACCCCAAAACCACTCTTTCTAAGCAACTTTGAATTATTCGAGTATCTTTTTTTAAAAATTTCCCAGACAGCTCAATCATTCCTAAAAAGTGACTCTAATTTCTGCAGCATTGGTTGGTTGGTTGTTATTTTCTTTCCTGGTAAAATCAGCATAAGAATTATATTTCTTTTGATAGATGGTAAATAAATGCACACGCAGCCAGCATCAGCTGGCTGAAGCTGGACATATCCTTGAAGCATGTTATCCATAGATAGTTGAATGAGTCAAGACGTTGAAAGTCAGTACACTCCCTTATGTCAGAGTGCGGCTGCAGGCTCGGGAAAACCAACATGAAACACTGCTGCAATCAGACCATCAGTACCTTCTGTGGCTGAAGAAAACTCCTTGTTTGTAAAAAGGACCCCCTTGTTGATGGCTGCTGAGAGACACTTTTGCAGCCAAATGTAAGGCCAAATCCTATTAGTTTCAAAGCTAGACCCATTGAAGTCATGGGAATACTCACATGGGCAAGGTGAGCAGGACTTGACCGTTAAAGAAGAAAAAGAGCCAGCGCAGGGAGTATCTAGCCTTGCCAGTTAACATCAAATCCGGAAAAGTAGCTTTTACGTAAGTGTTTTTTCCATCTTAGCGGCAGCTCTCTCCGCCTCCTAACAGGGCTGTGGTATAAATAGTACTTACAATGGTTTGAAATGGCACTTGCTTTCCCTCCTTCGGGGATGACACATCAACATTTATTTATGGATGCACCACCTACACATTATGATATAATTCCTATACATATGGGGTTGTTCTTTCAAAACAGGGAGCCAGGTTCTCAGCAGCATCTTGTACATACTAGTGCAGCTCAGGGGAGAGGAGGAACCACAAACAGCCAGTTGTGACTCCCTGACTTCCAAGATGATTCCACACTAGCCTGGGTGTAGATTAGGGGCAGCTATGGATTGCCACAGAACAGAAGTACTCTAGTCATGCCCTTTCCTGCCCTGGACATGCCCCTTACACTGGGGGATGCAGTGCAAGAGCTAACACCGCTGGCTGTCCACCAGCTGAGTAGCTCCAGCTGCTTTCTGGTCCCTTTAGTTACCAGTGATGTGGAATGGTGGGAATGCACCACAGAATCTGGCCCAGAGATTCTTTATTGCATGCATGAGCTTTGTGCGTACATTTGCTTACACACACAATTTGTTGCACACTATCACTTGCATGCATTAATGTTGCACATGTAAACTACAATGCAAAATGAGATTTGCTTGTGTAATTTCTCTCACTGCCTTGGCAAGTGACTGTGTGCACAGATGCCGTCCTACACAATACTATATACCCACAAACAGAAGCTGATAGAGAATTTGACCCATTAATATAAATGCCATATAGATTTAAAAACAAACCTATTTAGTGCACACACAATCTCATTTGTATGTATAACATTTTCAAAGTTTGATGCACGTGCAGTGAGTGTATGGGCACATTTTATGAGCACATCTGAGGTACCATCCTTATATAATATTTACTGATACTGAACATTTTTGCTAAGGTTGCATTAAGAACTGTGAGATAAAGGCTGTACACAGTGGGCCAGATTCTGATATCATTTACACAATTGTAAATCCAGAGTAACTCCAGTGAAGTAAATGTAAAGCTAGTCTAAATGGGATCAGAAGGTGGACCAACTGGTTTTTACTGACGTGGTGATAATCGAGATGAAAGTGGAGCTCAGTTGGTCTGTGATGACATCAGAGTTGTTGTATGGCCTTATTTAGCTTTCATGTGTTGTGCATTATATATTTCATAAATCACAAAAGTTTATACCAACAAAAATATTTTAATATCATGCAGAAAATAACCCCTCAACTTTCTTCCCAATTTAAATGGTCTAGTTAAATACCTGGTACACTTTAAACAGCCATTTACTTTTAATGCAGACATTCAGAAATTATTAATGCTATGTTAGCCTTTGAAAAAGTGTGCAAGATAGTTTAAGGATCAAAGAGATGGAAAAGATATGTGGCATCAGTCCATCTCAGAACCAACAGAGGACTGCTCCTTACAGTAAATGTTCTAGTGTTTTTGTTGGGCCAGCATATTTTGAGCCATAAAATTTGGCATCTAAAAGTTTAATCTTTCAGATATTTTACTTCCAAAGTCTAATAAGAAGCATAAAAAAGTTTCTTAGTGGGCCTATCTTTGCTTCTTGTGAACTGAAGATAGTAGGAATACGTTCATTCTTATCTAGTTTCATTTCAACTAGGGAACAGCACATTGATTATGGGTGGGATTGGGACACCAGAGGTGACCCAGCAATGTCCAGTTCACTTTAACCCTTAAATCATTAGGATTTGTGGGGTACTAGTTCATAACTCAGAGATGGTTGTCTACAGCAGGGGTGTGGAGGTGGTCAGGTATCTTCTGTGGGGAAGGCAGATCATCTAGGAATGAACATCCATAAACCGCAGAGTGGGACATGATTTGGAGCTGACCCAGGCAGCATCAGAAGAGATGGGCTGATGGCAGCATTGACGTGGGCAGGGAAAGGAAGGAAATCTAGCTAATATTACATGGGTGGGACTAGGAGGTTACATGGAACACTGTTGGGGATAGGAAGTAGGTAGAAGGGTCAGTGATTGCATCTGGAGTTGGGAAAGGGAGAACAATGAAAGTGAAAATGGGTTTTCCAAATTCAGATCCTCAGTGTAGTTCTTTGAAGACAGTGGAATAAGGGTTAGTGTGACTGACAAACATGGAATATGACTTTTCCTACTAGTTGGCAATAGAGTTGCCCGTATCTGTTAAATCTATGTCTATATCTGCACGTACACCCATACATACAAGCCTCTGAAAGGTGGAGCCATCCCACCAGGCAGGTGTGGGGACTTATACATTTCCATTGAAATCTATGGAAAACCTGAGCATTCCTGACTTGGACCTACAGGCTGTTTCACTATGAAGCAGTGACATTATGCACGTGTATTTATAAATACTGAGCATGATGACAAAGTTTCCACTCTTTTTAGAACTTGTGTATCTGCTTATGGCTTTAATTTTCATTTGATTTCTCTGTATTTAATATGGACATAACCTGTTGGGAAAGGATTGAGGGACAGGGTTGTTATAATGATCAAATTCCATTTCTTTTTGGTCCAGCCCATATACAATCTTGGTGCTATATTTAGCTAAAGTACCATCAATGTTCCTTTTATTGGACATGCTTCATATACTGTGATGAGATTATATGCATCCATAGAGGTTGTTAGGAAAAACTTAACATGCCACTGATGTGCAATGAAGAGAAGTTAATTGTATAGATGCCACAAGACTACATTAGTGAGTAGCACTATCTATAGTAGGCATATTAATCTGCCTTGAATAAAAATTATCAAACAGGTTTCAGCCAGTAGCCTAAGGTAAAATCCTAGTATTAACAAACGTGGAGATGAATCAGATCTCATCTATCTTTTTTACTTTCTGAACCTCTGTGCTATAGTGACGAACATCTATGAAAGTGACTTAAAATAAAACAAAGTTAGCAAATGTGTTACCTTACTTTAAAACATGGATTACTTTTATTAACACAGTTGATTGGTTTCTAACAGAGAATCACAATGCCCTTTGTTTGTGTAGATGGTATATATAAATATATATGGGCCAGATCCTCCACAGGTGCAAATTGACATAGCTCCAGTGAAGTCAATAATGCCCAGTTTACACCAGTGAAGGATCTGTGGTGCATATATTGCTTGTGTATGCATATAGGACGGTACACAGTGTAGATGCTTTTTATTTTCATAAGTTAAAGATAACTATCTAATTCCTACACAGTGGAGTGAAATTCTTGGGCTACATTTGCACCACACCAAGGAAGATGTCTTCATTGTACTTAGCTCTCTGGAAATCGGTACATACATATATATACTTCTTCCAGATGTTGATGTATGTTTTCTTTGGCTATTACACACATATTTTTCAGCTGGGTCTCTAAAATTGAAAGTTTTTAAGTGCAATTTTAGAGACCATTTCAAAATGTATTCTTTGAAAGACCTTAGAGACGGTGGGCCACATTGTGACACATGCAACAGCCCATTTACCATGCTCGGACAGCACAAAGGGGCTGAAAATCTGCCTAAGCCGGCAGATGAGGATTCCTCTGACATAGAGAAATTCCTAGCTAGCATAGAGCTAGTAGTGCTGGCTATACGCCATCACCCCCACGATCCCCCACCCCCCACCACCTGCCCCGCTGTAGCAGGCATGTTGGTGACATGTCCAGAGTATGAATGTATTCCAATCATTCCTGGTTGGCATACAGGCTTCTTTGGGTCCATTACCTGCACAGTCAGAGCAGTCCTTAGAGTGCTCCAATTTATACTGGGAGCTTTAGCACCCCCTGCCAACCTGTGGGATCAGGGGATCACAAAGGTAGCTTCCAGCCGTCTTTGCCCTCCCCATCCTCAGGCCCTGCATCAGGAACAACTCAATGATTGGAGGAGCTAAAATGGCATAGAATGTTCTTGTGATTGCTGATGACACTGACTGATGCACAGGGATTATATCCAGGAAATGATAAATAGGAACAAAGAGAACAACCACTGAGGTGGGGGCGGGTTATGTTATTTGTTTCTGGCCCAGGCACTACATCCAAAAAATACAAATGCCATATTATCTAAACGGGCCCTCTCACGCTTTATTCTCATAATGCTATCTTGCATTTATGTAGTGCTTTGCTTAAAAAATCTTTCACAACATTGTTTTAAATCGATGGTTTTAATACCTGTATCAAATAAGCTAAAATAGTTTTAATGATTTTCTGGCAAATTTAGCCCTTTAACGGATAAAACTTATAGAAATATTTAAAAATCACTTTTGATGGTATATTAGCATGAGCTAAAGTCTTTATCTAAAGATCATACTCAATTTTCTGTAGCACTTACAATATTAACAGCAAATTGACTGTGACATTATAGAAATAGGTAAATGTGTGAATAAACTTTTTGACAGAAAAGGTGATAGTATATAAAATAATTCAAATATTTATTTTATTTTTTCTTATTTTGGTTGTGCCTCCATATGCAGAGTTTGAAATCGGTATATTAAGGATCAAAGATCATGCACATGTTGTATCATTCCATATCTCTCCTGTTTATTTATTGAGCAACACAATCTTATTGTGAGATATCCAGGTGAATATATCTGAGAGAGGAAAGATCTAAAAATGGTGTAACTTCCCTGATGTAAGCATAGTCAGATTAGGTCTTATGTGCTTGACCATTCTGTGTTAAGAATTCAGATTAGTTTGGTTTGTAAATATTCAGATAGAGAAGCATCACCTTTATTTACCCAAGTGATATAAAAAGTAATTTCCAGGCAGTTGCTCATAAAATTGACAATAAAATAATTAAAGAAATAAGATATCCTAAGGGGAAACCATTCCTTGCATTGTTCTTTCCACAGACTACTCAACTTGATTCTCAATATTACAGATGATAGCTAGATATGAGTATTTTGCTATATATGGAGCTTAACCGACTGCTGTTAAGTTCAAGCTATTAGAAATAGTTCCATATGTATTGCTAGGGAAACTGTATATCTGATAAACATAAGTCCCTAAATACAGTGTATTGATAACAGATGTTAGTAGTTTACCAATGCACCTTGCTTAAATTACATGAAGGAAAAATGTTAGGTCATAAAATCATTAAGGTTCACTGTGCAATAAGAGGTACTTTAAAGCACAGGTCTCCAGGCTAAGGATATGACCAGGTGGGATTGGTCCAAGATCTTTGGAGACAGTATTATGTAAGGTGTTGCCATACTGATGAAACATCTGGGATACTTACAAAAAAAAACCCACCAAAAAAAAATAATAATACCACAGCTGCTCAATCAATGTAACAGTGCTTTCCATGCATCGTTGATTGAGGGTTTTTTTAAACTGAAATATGAACGTCATTTTTGTTTGTTTTTAGCCTAAGCCAGTGAGTAACAAACTAGAAAATATCTGCAGATACTACAAAAGTGTAAATGAAAAGAAACTAAGGACTGTGTATGAGTCATGGGGAAAAAATTGGGAGAGAGTTTACACTGTTATTTAATGCAGTCAGATCTCTTTCACTTCCCAGTGCTGCTTTAACTTACATTCCTAGAAGCAGTTTAAAAAGCCTTTTAATGCTTTAGGAGTAAAGGAATTTATTCTCATCTTGACATGAAGAGACAAATTCACACCTGGTATAAACAGAGGTGCAATTCCAAGGGACTTCAGAATAGTTGTACTCACTGACTCCAAAGCTGAATTTGATCTGATGTATATGGAATCACATGTGTGTGTATCTCATTACTGATAGTGAAGGGCTACTGGGGTAAGTCCTCATGCTTATCTAGTAAGATAGCTGTATAGTTCATCTTTTCTTAACATCACAATTTATAAACTTAGGGCCTGATCCATTGAAGCCAATGGAAAGATTCCCATGAAAATCAATGGGAATTGGGCAAAAGGTGTTTGATTCCTGAAATATGGAGGGTGTGGGTTTTTCTTTTTAATTAACAAAAAAAGATTTAATTTATTGCCTGGGAAAAGTGTCTGAGAGCCCTGCAGACTGACATATTCTCCACATAAACACAGAACAGGTATTCTGGGCAGTGGTAGTACAAGCTTCCCACACTGTCCTGCCTCAATCATATCCTGGAAGAACCATCTCTGGGGCAGCAGGGATATTGAGCTTCTATGTTCTATTCAGTTCTGTCTACTGAAATTTTCAATAAGTGTGCCACGTGTAATTGGCATCGTGTTTGTGATGTGGACCCTTGTGAACTAGAGGCCAGATTTTCCAAAGAGCTCAGCATATATGATGAAAACTTTTTAAAATCTGGCCTATATTTAGGTGGCTAAAAGGATACTGAGCTCTTCTGAAAATCTGGTCCCAGAAGGCGGAGATTTGAAGCTAACTATTTTCACATAGGCCACTGAGCAGCCACTGGGTGATAATTACTGAATTTGTTCAGATTCAAATCAGTGACAGATGAAATTCAAGGGATGTACAGTGAGTGCAGGGTTGTTTCAGGAGTTTTTGCACAACTTAAAAGACGGCTCCACATTTTAAATGTTTAAGCATGGGTAAATTGGGAAGTCCTTTTCAATGAGTGCCTATAAGTCTTAGATCAACATTGCATCAAATGTTCGGTGTATGATGTTTGTGTAACACTAGTTTAGCTGTATATTTTGAGTTATGATCTTTTGGGGGGAGTCGAGAGGACAAATTAAATTATGACACAGTACTAGATGGAGGAACCTGGGGATTGGCAAATTGTAGAATGTTCTGTGTGAGATGGATTAGTGACTCCCACAGTTGAGAAAGCAGGTTCATGACATTGGAAGTGTTTAGATAACTTCTTGTCTTGAAACTCTCTAGGAAATCAAATAGAATTACTACAAATTTCAGGTGAGATTTATTTACACTAGAGTTGCATATCATACATGTTATATCTCTAAGAGGTCTAGCCAGGCACCTCAATAGAAAAAGATAATTTTATTTATTAGGGCTATCAAGCAATTAAAAAAAAATAATCATGCGATTAATTGCACTGTTAAACAATAATAGAATACCATTTAGTTAAATATTTTTGGATGTTTTCAACATTTTCAAATATATTGATTTCAATTACAACACAGAATACAAAGTATACAGTGCTCACTTCATATTTATTTTTTATTACAAATATTTGCACTGTAAAAAAACAAAAGAAAGAGTATATTTCAATTCACCTAATACGAGTACTGTAGTGCAATCTCTTTATCATGAAAGTTGAACTTACAAATATAGAATTATGTAAAAAAAATAACTGCATTCAAAAATAAAACAATGTAAAACTTTAGAGCCTACCAGTCCAGTTAGTCCTACTTCAGCCAGTCGCTCAGACAAACAAGTTTGGTTACAATTCGCAGGAGATAATGCTGCCTGTTTCTTGTTTACAATGTCACCTGAAAGTGAGAACAGGCGTTCGCATGGCACTGTTGTAGCCGGCAATGCAATATATTTACGTGCCAGATGTGCTAAAGATTCCTATATCCCTTCATGCTTCAACCACCATTTCAGAGGACATGCGTCCATGCTGATGACTGGTTCTGCTCGACAATGATCCAAAGCAGTGTGGACCGACGCATGTTCATTTTCATCATCTGAGTCAGATGCCACCAGCAGAAGATTGATTTTCTTTTTTGGTGGTTCGGGTTTTGTAGTTTCCGCATCAGAGTGTTGCTCTTTTAAGACTTCTGAAAGCATACTCCACACCTCGTCCCTCTCAGATTTTGGGCGGCACTTCAGATTCTTAAACCTTGAGTTGAGTGCTGTGGCTATTTTTAGAAATCTCACATTGGTACCTTCTTTATGTTTTGTCAAATCTGCAGTGAAAGTGTTCTTAAAACAACCATGTCCTGGGTCATCATCTGAGACTGCTATAACATGAAATATATGGCAGACTGTGAGTAAAACAGAACAGGAGACATACAGTTCTCCCCGAAGGAGTTCAGCCACAAATTTAATTAATGCGCATCATCAGCATGGAAACATGTCCTCTGGAATGGTGGCCGAAACATGAAGGGGTATACAAATGTTTAGCATATCTGGCACGCAAATACCTTGCAACATTGGCTACAAAAATGCCATGTGAACACCTGTTCTCTAATAAGAAGCAGGCAGCAGTATCTCCCGTAAATGTAAACAAACTTGTTTGTCTTAATGATTGGCTGAACAAGATGTAAGACTGAGTGGACTTGTTGGCTCTAAAGGTGCTACATTGTTTTGTTTTTGAGTGCAATTATGTAACAAAAGAAATCTACATTTGTAAGTTACACTTTCACAATAAAGAGATTGCACTACAGTACTTGTATGAGGTGAATTGAATAATACTATTTCTTTTGTTTATCATTTTTACAGTGCAAATATTTGTAATAAAAAATAATAATATAAAGTGAGCACTGCACACATTTATTCTGTGTTGTAATAGAAATCAATGTATTTAAAAATGTAGAAAAACATCCAAAAATATTTAATAAATTTCAATTGGTATTCTATTGTTTAACAGTGCGATTAATTGCAATTAATTTTTTTAATCGCAGTTAATTTTTTTGAGTTAATCACGTGAGTTAACTGCGATTAATCAATAGCCCTATTATTTATCTTTAATATTGTACCTTGAGGTGTTGTTTAGGACAGCAGGTATTTCAGATACTGGGTCCTCATAGACAATAACCAAAATTAAAGATGTGCCAAAATCAGAGCCACACATCTGAATCTCTTTGAACTTTTCAGGGAATTTGGATTCAAATTCCTGGATCCAAACCAGCTCCTCTGGTTTCAGTTTGAAATATAATGATTATTCCTGGCAGAAGTAATTTAAGTGTGTGTGGGGAGATCTCTGCATAGTGTCACTGATAGATCAGAATAGGGACCTACATTAATATTGCCCGTATGCATGGCTAGATCCAAAAGACAAATCAAATTTCAAATTTGCCCAATACACTGTAGCAATGTAAACATACTACATTAAAAGGACATATTGTAGGTTAGTAAAGACATAGATTTGACAGGGAATTTCAAATTTACAGTTGCTCGTGCCATCTCAATTCTGCTCCCTAGTGTGTGCCTCCTATGCACTGAATGAGGCATGGGTCCTGTGAAAAAAACGTATGTTTTTATATAATGAAAGACTGTCATTATATACACACTCAGAGAAAGAAAAGGCACTTCTTTAGTCCAAGGGCTTTCTCTCAGCCGAATTTCAATGGCCGGTTGCAAACAATGGCTAGCAGCTCCCCTTATAATATACAGAAATCACTTCACTTATCACTCAAATGCAGATATTCTTGTGGTGGCACATGTCACCTCTTTTACAGTGCATAGGAACACTACAAAACAGGGTAGCACAGAAAAAAGAAGAAAACACGATGACCCCAACTGAAATTGGAGAAGGAAATTCAGATATGCAAATAGAATTTGGCCAGGACACTATGGGTAGCCTTCCTACTCTTGTAAAAAGTGCCATGAGCTCTTTTATAGCCACAACATAGTTTGGACCTTAGGAGAGTTTAACATTCCAAAGAGCACAATTCTAATAGCAGTGTCCCCTAATACATGCTGCGTCACTATTTTCAGACTTAGACAGCAAGAAGTAATCCACCTGCTGAAAACTGGCCCGAATTTCGAAAAGGGCGAGCTGTGACTCCCACTGAAGTTAATAGAAGATGGGGATGCTTAGTAATTATGAAAATCAGGCCTGTTTCCTTCTTTCTGGTGTCCTAGTGGGAAGGAGACCGGTCCACCTGCAGGTCCCCTGAAAACCCTATTCAGGATTAGAGGAAGTAGTGGCTGCATATGGTAGCCCTCTGAAGTGTGTATGTGTGTGCAGGGGTGTTGTGAGGTGGAAACAGGAGCATGTGGTGTTAGTATGAGGGCATTCATGTCCTAGTCCTCCCAGAAGACAGCTAATGCTAAGTGTGTGTGTGTATGTGTGTGTGTGTGTGTGTGTGTGTGTGTGTACACCCAGGAGGATGTGGGCCCAGGTCTTCAGGAGTTGGTAAGTAAAAGGAATTGGAGGGGACTTTGTGGTGGCGGTGGGGGGAAAGGGTATGGTGGTTTTCACTGGGGTTTGCATTTAAAACTAACCTGAATCTCCATATGAACAAGAAAAGATTGACCAAATGCCAATCCCTTCAAACCAAACTTGATTGGATCAGTTCTCATAACCCGCACGAAAATACAATCAGTCCAATCCAGGCCTGTTTAAGAGTTCCAGGTTTTCATCTCTTTGCTCGCAGAGACTACCAAAGGAATTATCCTGAGGGGCCAGCTCTTCTGGTATTGCAGTTAAAAGGCATTAGTTCATGCATTGTTGGTATGTCAAAGTATGTAGCTGATAACTTGGTTGCCTCATTAGTTATTCCTACCTCATGTGAAAAAAAAAATAGCGGCCTCAAAGTGCAGTTCAATGTGCGTGTTCTGCAGATTCTCACAGAGGGACCTGTGGTTACCTCAGCCTGATGATTGTTCTGCATTCTTCCAAAGGGGACACCAAGAGCTGTTGAAAATAATTGAGACACTTGTCAACAGGGTAGGAGACTGGGTTTCATCAAAACTGTTTTAGTCTCTGGAACTGATGACCTTTCGATGCAGTTTGTTTTAGTTAGGAGCTGTGTGTGTGATCCAGTATGGTGTGAAATGCCTCTTTTGAGGCACTGAGCGTCCTCACCTCCTTCTGAAGTCACTGGGAGAAGGGAGCACTTAGGACCCACTGGAGGCACTCAGCACATTGCAGGACCAGTCCCCACACTGCTTTTGAAAAGAGAAGCATGCTTTCTAATTCAATGAGCTTTTTAACAAAGAGTTTTAAATTATACATACAAAATTATTATGAGTAACTCTCTCTACTTTTCAAATTCAGAGTATAAAAGAAAGTCATGCACTAAATACCAAAATAAAATCACTTCATTAGTCAGAACTGGGTTGTAAAGGCAGGTACTTAAAGGGAAATATATATATATATCCTGCAGAAAAGAAATTCTAGAAATTGCCCTGTGCTATTAGGGTTGGTATTGTAATAAAGATAATAATACATAAGAAAACTATAAGTTTCTGGATGGTTATATGTTGCCAGTATTTTTTTTATTGCTGTAAACTGAGCCAGCTGATGAACCACCTCAAGGGAGGGGACAGGATCGCCCTTGCTTCCTGTTCAGCCTTGCTGTAGCAAAAAGCTAATGAAAGAAAAGAACGTAATGGCCTTGCAATCCAGGTAAAAGGTTCAGGAGAGCTCATAGGTCAATTGATTTTTAATCTTACATTATATTAAATTTTGATCACAGAATTAAAAAAAATAACCATACATAAACATAATGCAAATAAGTGCTTGGCAATAATGCTTTGTTTTTATGTTTGCTTTGTAAAGGCATAAATATAAAATCTCTCCTAGGGAAGTATCAGCTGAGATACTTTTTTTTATCTAAAGTGCAGTGGTGAGTGTTAAAAGAATTTTTTTAAATAAAATAAATCTCTCTTATTTGTGTGTGTGAATATCAATGTCTGTATATCAATACACACACATGTGGACACCAGTATATATTAAGATGGAAATGTTTAATTAAGTTATCTGTAACTGTAAACAGCAAATCTGCCTTGAATAACCCATCAACTAATTTATTGAAAATTGCACTGTTGACCATTTCTATACTGCCCCATCTCAGCATGGAGAAGAGAGATATTAGCTGCATCATTGTGAAGCAATGAGATTTCTGTAAGTCGTGATCTGCTGGCATGTAATAACTCGATCTGCTTCATGCAGACAAAATATATTAAAAGTATGGACGAGTGAAGTTTGTGCCCCAGGGAGAAGGCAAGATAATGCATTGAAATTGTTCAGAGGTAGTTAGATGCCTAATGGTCTAATATGTGAGCTATGTGAGGTCTGGGGTCTGGTTCTCATAAATTCTGGCTAGACTGATCCTGTAATTTCAAGCAAAGGATAAAAGCGTTAACCAGAGTCATCAGTGTTCAAGGTCCATGATGCTGGATATTATTCATGTAAAGATTCAAGAAAAACACTAAAAGGAAAGCTCTGGAGCATATGTGTTTGTGTGTGTGTGTAAGAAAAAATATATATATACACATACACACACACATAGTGTATATATATATATACACACATTAAATAAAAACATTAGTGTGTTAATAATAATGCATGTATCTTTATATATATTCACATAAAATCATGCTAACAAATGAATAGCTGAAATAAGATTTTAAAAACCCCTCTAGTTGGGTGATTTTTTTCAGTGATTGGCAAGTTAATCTGTGGAATGACAAAAAGCTAGATCTTGTTTAACCATTGCTACATTCATCCCTTATTTTTGCATTGGCAAAATATGAGTTTTTGTTCTTTAAAAAGTCTCAAATTAATCATCTGATCATTTTAAAAGATTTGCTTATGATTACAGCAAACCTTCACAAAGACTCTGCTGACAATGCACCTGCTTGTTTTTTTAATTTTGTAAAGCTGCTTTATTCAGCCAGTTGGGTCACTCAAGTGGTTGACCAGTGGCCACTGGGATTGTACATTGAGATGCTACATCAGAACATCTGAATGCAACATGGGGACTTACTAAGGCAATGTTGTAATTTTGCATCATCATGCAGTAATTAAAACTCAGCTCGCTGGTTCAATGTTATCACTGTAGTATTTAAACCTCCAAGCAAAACAGCTGGGGCTAATTCATAGCCAGTCCCTTACAAACATACACCCTGCCTTGCCCAGTTTATGTAACACATAAGAACTGGAC
Organism: Emys orbicularis; assembly: GCF_028017835.1. Lineage (NCBI taxonomy): Eukaryota > Metazoa > Chordata > Testudines > Emydidae > Emys > Emys orbicularis. The sequence continues at coordinate 57,182,483 of NC_088686.1, read as the reverse complement.
TTCATAGCCTTCATTTAGCTCCACTTTATCCCATATGTTTAAGGTCTGTCCTGCCTATGCCTTTCTAGTGTTATAAAATGCTATCACTCAGTGATTGAAAGATAACAAGAGTTGCTCAACTGCAAGTTGTGGTGATTTTTAATCAGCCAGTCCCAGATCACCCCACTCCCCCAAATCTTTGCACATGCACAGCTCTTTTCATGTGGATCTCCCCACCTGTGTATGGAATCGGGTCTCAGCCGCCTCATAGATATTGACCACCTCCTCCTCTGGGCTCTGCTGGAGAGCAGTGCAAGTAGGGCAAAGGGCAGACCCAGACTGAGACTCAGTGGGCTGGAGCAGTGGTCATGTGGTGCAAGGGGGATACATAGTATTGCCAGCATCAGTTCTGCATAAATTAATTTGAAAAGATAATACCGCCTTCCACCTTCCCCAAGCCACCTGGATGGGACAACGTAGGATATTGCAGTTTTCTCCCCCACCTCCCCGAGCTCCTCCCACCAGATGATCCAGCAGAACCCTAAAAAGCTCAGGAGAATACTTTATAATATGAGAAAAAAGGCAAAGAGTTCCTAAAAATATATTTATAGGGTTTCCGTTCCTATTTGCTTTGCAAAACATGGACAAATATGCTGTATCTCCGGGGGGTTAATCTTGGGACTATATACTGTCACATTTAAAATGGATAAATTTTTTGTTGAAGTGCTTTTTTTCTAAAATGTATGTAAAATGCTGTGTTATGGAAAGCTGGAGAGTAATGCAATATGCATTTTTGTAAACTCATTGCAAACATCAATAGCAACTTGAATTGACAGATCCTTCTGCCTTGATTTTAATTTTTTTAAATTGGAGGCAAGGGTAGGGAAGAAAATTAACAACTGAAGTTTTTAATGTTGGTTTGAAAATGCCTTCATGTTTTTGATACATCTGGGTTTGCCTTTTCCTTGTTTCCTAGTAAGTTCGGCCCAGATTTTCCCCCTCAGTCCTTCATGTGTAGCTCCCCTCTTCCATAAGAAAGGGAGGACGGTCTCCTTTGGACCCTGAAGGCCTCTCTGTATGATGTAAGCTCCACAGTGAGGGTGGGAGTGGAGACTGGGTGACCTGGAGGGTGCGTATTGTCTCCCATCATACTCAGCAGAACTTAATCACTGTATTATCTTCTCTATTAAGCTTCTGACTATGGGGCAGCCACAGCCAGAGAGAAACACCACTAGTGCAGCTCCAATTGAGCTGTGTTCCCAGGAAACTATTGAGAGGCCAGGAGCTAAAGCTGGCATGAAGCTACAGAGGCTCAGTATGAATGGCCAGGATCCACTAGGTTTGCAAGTGGGCTCTGTGACCTTTCTTGTTGGTGTGCAACTCCTTGCCCACAGGGGTCTCCAACCCTCCAGAATTGTCCTGGAGTCTCCAGGAATTAAAACATAATTTTAAATGAAAGATTATGACATATGATGAAACCTCCAGGAATACGTCCCACCGAAATTGGGAACCCTACATTGGAATGCCATGGGAGGGATAGCTGTGCAGAGATCCTGGCAGACATTTCTTCTCCTGAGCTGCTTCTTGTGGGTGTTCCCAGGGGGCGGGAGGCTCTGGACCTTTATTTTGAAATCAAAATGCTGAACTGATAGAAGAAATGTTAACTTCTCTTGAGGGAGGCTCGCACTTGTTCAAAAGCCATATCTGGCTGAGCAGATTTTGCTGCACTTGTCATTACTAAGTGTAGGTTTTTCTAAAACAGCAACACATACGTTTTCAATTATTATTTTGAAAATTACAAGATTTTTCTTCAACCCCTAATTATAGGGCAATAACACTCCAAGTCTAGTTGAGTGACTCATTTGGATGATTGTTATGTACTTACAAAAGCAGAGCTCATCTGGCAGGTTTATAGGGCAAAACTGTCCAAAGCTGCCTCCAATTTGGGCCACCTAATTTTGGGGCAGTCCAACTCAAAAGTCTGATTTGCACATGCAAAAAGAATGAACACATGCAAACTATGTAGTTAGCTGTGTATCTACTTGACATGCGAAAGCGCATTAGATTTTGGCCATGCAAAATTAGAGGCCTGTTTTATAGCACTTAGAAAAATTGGCCCACAAAGTTTTAGTACTAAATTTATAGTATAATTGTTAACTGCACAGTGCTGGTTTTGAGTAACTAAATGAGTTATTATGTGGAAAATTGTCACATTAATGGGTAATTTCAGACTCTAAAAACTCAGCCTAATTTGGTAGGATTATGGAAGGTTTAGATATTGTCAGAGGACATTGTAAAAACTAACAAGATTAAGTTGCTTTCCACTTTTAGCAATGCTGAGGGATACATTCAAGCTGATAAACCAAAAATGAAATGTATCTTAACATTTCCATGTATTCTACATATCCATCCTGATCTTTTAACATCTTTCCTCAACCCAAAATGAGAACTGAAGTTAGATACAATTCCAAATATTCATCTGAACAACCCTAAAATAACAAACTCAGAGCCCTAGGCATTTTCACAAACACAGGCATTTGCGTACATATTGTCCTTCCTCTCTACCTGTCTGATCCATTCTTGTGAAAAGTGAGAGCACTGAAATGGATAAGATTAATCAGAATTCCTGTACATTTAAATATTCTGCCTGCTCAGAAGAATGGATCAGACAGGCAGAGCATAGGGACAACATGACCTGTGAATACTTACAAACCAAAACACAGCTGGCAGGTCTAATTTTAGACCTTCTAGCCTTGATCACATCCCTTTAATGTATTGAATGGAAAAAAAGTGTTCAAAAATACAGGAAACATCACAGAAGTTCAGTTCCAAATTACTCTTTAAATATAGTCTCTATATTGGAGTGTTTTCCTAGACTCTGTTTTTGTTTAATTTTTATGTGTGAGTTTTTTTCATGCTTGTGAAAGTTGCCAGGTTGTCGCTCCTGGAAACAGAAATCCCCAATCAGCAGAACTTTTACAGCATAAGCAGTGGCAATGCATGTTTCCTACAGTGCCCTGCCAAAGTACCACAACCCTGACCTGGGGAGACCACCTTTAGGCCTGAGAGTGTAGCTTAGGCTCCAGGCTCATTCACAGCCTGATCCTGGACTCGTGGAAAACAATAGGATTTATTTTTATTTGCTATTGAATTTACTGGGGGGGGGGGGGGAGGATGGGCCCTCAGACCTTGGCCTCTCTTTGTATCATTCTGTTTTACTATTGTATTTTTTTCCCAACATCCTAAAAGAATCGTAGATTCCCATGCAATGATTTGATGAAGCAATTGTACAAACTAACATACTCCAATCTTAAAAGCAGCTTTGGTTTTAAGAGTTAACATTTTATCAGTTTTCCTACAATTTTTTAAAACAACACAATATTCAAAACCTGTTTGGGAAGTTGGGACTGGCTCAAACCACGTGTGGATCCAGAGCCCAAGTTATGTATCAGAGAATAAATAATAATAATAATTCATAACACATCAGGATTCAGAACCTTTCAGAACTCAGTGGTATTCAGATCTGGGAGGAGAGGTGAGCCTATATTTGTTAGAAGGTTACTCTAATGTCAGTGCTTTTGGAAAAATAGCTCCTGAACACTAATTTCCCCCTCTTGGTTTCTGATGTCATCTTTTCCATACTCACTTCAGAGGGGCATACATTATCCTCCACTGCTTTCCTCGCTCCTCCTGTGACAGTGAGAGTAGCAAAGGAGGACACTGGCTGGTCCCAAGTCCTTAAATCCTGCTCTGCTGTAATGCACGCCCAGGGTTCAGTCCTGCGAAGCACTGAGCACTCTGGCCCAGGCAGGTGAGTACTTGCTTAACTTTTAAGTACAGCTGGTCCAAAAATTTTCCCCACGATTTTTTTCAGTGAACATTACCTTTTTGACAAAACAGACATTTTTTGTGAGAAAATGTCCATGTCCATCTGTTATACCAATAGAATAAAAACCAGCAGGATCTTATTAAGAGGGATAAGGGAAAGATGCCACATTTATTGTAAATATAATGATAAAGCAAAAGATAAAAGTAAATAACGTTGTTTTGACTACTTATTTTTATCACTACTTATTTCTTATACACACACACATATAGAGAGAGAGGGAGATTTATTTACACAATCATTTATTTAAGTTCTGTATAGATGTTATAGTTACCAGCCTAGAAGTTGCTCATGCCAAGTTACTGGCCAGGTATCTTGGTCATGAGGATAGAGCCGAGTCTGTGTTAGATGCACCTGATGCTCCTGGAGGTTGGCAGCAGAACCAGAGACTCAAAGTTATCAGTCTTGAGAGTCCATTCTTATAGGAATTAATTCCTATGTTAGTCTATGGGAGCTGTTTCATTTTGCTGTTGCTGACTCAATCAGCAGATGGCACATTCCTGGTGGCTCCAAACTGTCCAAAGTTTGTGTTTTTTATCCTTCCAGGTGATGGGGTGGATCCCAGTTTACCCTCCGGGGGTTGTCTGGTCATCCACTTGACACATTCTTCGGCCGATGGATACTCCCTTTCTAGGCTGGCACCTCCCTAACCATTTATGTATATTAAGCATTCATCAGCATACTTTTCATATCTTAACCATATTTTAATTTACTGTCTTCACCACTTTTGGGGTGTGTGCTAATTCATTTGAGACTCCTGGCCCTTTAATCACAGAGGGTGGGGGTCTGTCCTAGGAGCCGTTGCTATTACAATGAAGTGAAAGTCACTTAACGGCTTATTGTGTTTGTTTACATTGTATTAATTACTTCAAGAACAAAGTCAATTAACTTGTTTGTAAGTTTTACATAATAATAAAAGTATCTTTCACAGGACAGATACAATCAATGGTTTCTACAGACAGTAGCTTACAAGTTTTAACAGAAGACCCAAGAGATTTTTGTACTTGGTGAAACTGTTGGATTTTAAAGTGTGGGGGACAAATTATGAGGGGGTCACTGTCACTTGGGGGAATCACTGTTAGTACCTTCTTTAATATCCCTACACATCAACGTATTTTTGACTCGGGCAAGGACCGATATTTTTTGGTTTTGATATTTTTAACAAAACCTGAAAAATTCCACAAACAATTTTGACAAAATAAAAGAAGGGTTTCTTTGAAGTTTTGCCCAGAAAAAAAAAAATTCTGTGATTCCCACCAGCTGTGTAGTCGCTGTGAAGCACTTTACTGGTTCAGAGCCAGAATGCTCAGCAACATACAGTATTAAGCTATAAGTGCCCACTGAGCTACCCAGCATGAAGTTGGTGCATTTCCCTGCATGGGCTCTCCAAATCCTGCTGCACTTCCTGCGCAGAACTGTACCAGTTCTGCTCTGTCTGGGATCCGACATACCTGCAAATAAGCAGACAGGGTTTTATCACAAAATGTCACAGTGAGAGAGTTTCTAAGCAAAAATGGACTTGTATTTGAGTAAAGATGGCTTCATTTTTTAAAAAAAATCTGTTTTTTGAAGGTTTTCCATGTAAAAGTAGACATTTCACCAAAAATAAAAGCAAAATTTTGAGGGTGCAAAATCATGTAAAAAGGTGAAAACTTCTATTCCAAATTCGGCAAAACCTGTGAATCTGCATAGCTTAAATTATGTTACTCTGGTAAAATTCCTATGCATTCCCTTTATCTAAATCTTCCCTCCAGACCCTGGAATGGAACCCAAGATTTTTAAGTCTCCCCATTCCTCAGCTGTCAGCAAATAGCTGTGAAATCCACTTGCAATGTGTATTTCGTCCTCTTCTAGTGCTTGCCCACATAGTGGATGACAGCCTACTATTGCTATCAGTTACACTGTTAGCTCAAGTGTGAGAGGTCTGCATGGTAGATCTAGAGGTTCCAGCCCTGCTGATGCCTCATGGTGGAATTTTTGTTTCTTCAATTTGCTTTTAAAAACCTAGGAAATTACACACACACAAACCTGTTAAAACAATATTATTATGGTTGCAAAGTCAAGCACTCAAAAGGTAGGAAATCCCAATATTTCAAAGGCTCATAACATTTCCATACCATATTATTTTAAATGACAAAAATTTTAATGTCAAGAAAAAAGGAATGAAACGCTGCGTATGAAAACACTGCTGACTCCACTTATTGGCAACTGTAAGCAAATATTTTCAAGTATAGGGCTAGACTGTGGGTTTCAGCCACTGGCCACGTTGAGGAAAGTGCTAACACTGGCAGTAGCTCCTGGAGATGTGCCTGAGGCATGTACTGTGTTTCTGAGAGCACGTGCGACTGCTACACCTTTTTATCCAGGGTCAGTATTCACTCTCCTCACACCACTCCAACTCTGCTAGCTGGTGTGGTGGGAGTAGGGCTGTGGTCCCTTCATTCCTCATCCCTCTGAGGTTTCCAGCTGTGCTTTTAATGCTAGATTATCTGGTCCTTACACACAAGGAATGAGATTGTGAGAGGTTCCTGTAAAAGGGGGCAGGGATGGTATCTGCACTTTGACTCCTTCTTCCTTTCTCTCCCTTGGGCAGGGATAGGCACAGTGTAGATCCTGATAGGTATAGGATGGAGTACATAGGCCAGATCAGCGGCACTAAACTGATTTATACCAGGTGGATATTGAGCCACCTATCTTTAAGGTAAATCTGGTTTGTGGTTGTATGTTTGGCATTTTCCTCTACTTACTAAAGGCTCTGTTTCATCTCCCTTCCTCCTCACCTCTGCTTTAAATGTGCCTATTTTTATGCATTCATCTTTATAGCAACAGGATAGGTGAGGATTGGCTATGCTGAATGTAGCCAACCCCCCCCCCTCACCCCCTGCCCCCAGAAAACCTTCAAAATATTAGTGTACTGGGCAAAATCTGACCTACCTTGCATTTGAATGCAGATTTTAAGCATGATCATAGACATCCCCACTTGATTCTTGGAAAAGAACTTTGCAAATCTTAATGGAATCTGAATACATTTCACAGAAGTATAAAACAACCAAAAGGCAGTCTCCATCTATATGTAGTATCTAGGAACTGATTGGTTTTATAATGATGGACAAGAGAACTTTCTCAAGGAAATCTACTCCTTCTTAGAGCTGGTTGGAATATTTCTGATTAAATGTGATTGTGTTGAAGCCAAAACATTTTGAGAGAGAGTGAAACCAAAAGACAGACTTTCTTACACTCTATAGCCTGGTGGCTAGGGCAATGTCCTGGGAGACTCAGGTTCCAGTCCCTGCTCTGTCTGATTCAGAGTTTTCTGGGATTAAAAAACAACAACCTCTGCTTTACATCAAGAGAGCAGGGATTTGAAGCGGGGCCTTGCACTTCCCAGACCAGTTCCCTAATCACCAGGACATACCCACTGACATTTTGACACCTATTTCCTGATCAGTAATCTCAGGTTTTCGATTCAAAAATGGATATTTTGACACAATTCTGTTTTGGTGAAAACATTCAGAAGGTTTTGTTTTCATTTGAATGCCGAATGAAAACAAATCTAGAAACCTCCAAAGTCACTGTGAAATGGGTTTGCCATCCTCTGGCCAGCTCTACTTGTGCTGATGCTGCCATTGCGAAAGACCAACATTTTGCTGCCTGTATATCATCTGCTGTTAGTGCTGCTGTATACTTTGATGGCCAAGGATCATACAGATCCTCAAATACAAGTAAACAACTTTCAGTCTCAGAGAAAAATGGAATAAGATCACTAAACATTGCCAGCTGCTCTGCGAACTGAGGACCTTGAAGGAGAGGTACAACGGCAACAAAAAGTAATGGTCTGGATTGCGGTCCAGTATTCCTCTAGTATCTCAAGATATTGTATTAAGGGTATACAGAAATTTGGAGCTAAGAATGAATTTTCTTTACATTGGCACCAATACTGTTTTAAATAGAGAAGGAATGGTCTGAGCATGCAACTCTTGTATTCTAATTTGAATCAGCCTTTGAATTATTGAATGGGGCTCTAAAATATTTTTTTGCCACCCTCTCCCTCTAGTTTAACTGGCTATTTTTGTCATGCCACTATGTACCATGCTGGCTTAAGGATATAGGAAAGAGTTAGAGACACAGGGAGATTTTCAAAGGCACACATGGCAGGTGCCTCATTCCCATTGACTTTCAATGCAAGATAGTGCCTAACTGGCATTTGTGCCTTTGCAAAGTTCCCCCTGCAATTCTTTTGTGATGCACCCCAAATCTAAATGACTAATTTTATGTGAGAGATATGTGTCAGAGGAATTTTTAGGTTTCCCCCAATCTTCTGTTGCAGAAGTGGAGCCTAGCTACTTCTCCCTTTCAGCTCTAACAATAAGTTTACATTGACTTAAATTTTGAAGGTTCTTTGCAAGCATAGAGGCTTGAAACTAATTTTTTAAGCAAAAGTGGAAGCAGTGTTTACATTTCTGCCCACCACTCTCTCCAGGTCCAGGTCTGGTTCCCCTTCGCATTCAGGTTGTTCAGCTTTCTCCTCCATGCTGCCTGGGCACTAGAAGGGAGAGCGCTGAGAATACTGGGGAGGCAGTCTCCCTGCTCTCAGTGTCTGTGCCCAGCCCCAAATGGGCCCACAGCAACTGGGAGGAGCAATTACAGAGAAGGTCCTGCTCATCCTGTGGTGGAGCATGCTCGGTTTCTCTGTGGGGATGGTTCATGCACAGTCCAGTCAGCACTTAGGGACTCGAGCATGTTTATACAGATGGAACCTTTGCAGAATTTAGCTGCCAAATTCTAACAGGTCGATACTTAATGTGTGTCTTTTTCAAAGGCTTATAATGTGACCAAATTTGGGCAGATTTTCATGGGGGTGCCTTTTGTCATATTTTAAGCCATTTTTTAAGCCCCTGCTTCAGAGCATGGAGGTGTTAGTGCTTCTCCATGAAACTGTTGTACAATTTTTTTAACATAAGCAAAATACAATATTTTTCTCAGTTCTCAGAAATGGCTGAACCATTTTTTGCTGAAACTTACCAAAAAAATTCAGCCTTAGGCTGTAAATTTCAGCCTGAGTTGTTAAAGTTTCTCCAACTTATAAGTAACTAAAGGTGTCATAATGGGAAGCACTAGGCTGTCATAAATACAGGCAGTGCTACCAGCATTTACTATAATAAACTGAAAGTGCTAATTTTATTAATCTTTGTTCACAACATACAAAGAGTGGTGGAGTGGAGGAGATAAAGGCCAGATTTTACTCTCAATTACACTGGACTAAATCCAGAGTAATTCCATTAAAGTTAATGGAGTTACTCCAGATTTACAACAATGTTCATGAGATCAGAATCTGACCTAGGAAGCATGTCTGATATTGGTAGAAATGCTTTTAAGGCTTAATATATTGCAGAGAGTGTTAGTGAGCAGTTTGCCTGTGTGGAAAGATTACTTCTGTGATGTTGCCAAAGTTAATGAGACTTTGGCAGTTACACACTGGTAGCAAATCACCCAGTCACACAACTTAAAGCTGCCTGGGAGCAGCTTTAATTTGTGTACCTAACTGTCTCAAAATATTTCTCAGCTTTACACTCTAGAGTCAGCATTGTTTGCTCATTCAGGAAAAATCTCATCCTCGTATCCCCTCACTATACCCAGGTGGGCATGCCCTAACCTCCCTCTTCCTTTAACACACTGACCAAATATCCCTTTCTATAGTGAAAAATTAAAGTGAGTGAATACTAGTTTCACATATGTGTAGACAAGAGGTCCACATTCCATCCAATTTCTGCCCCAATTACATGCAAAATTTTACTTAAGCAGAGTGTATAGTCCACTAAATATTTATGTTAAAAGTAATGATGCACATTGCATTGCTTAGGCTGCTAAAGCAGCATTGATTTTTGACCCCTAATGAGAATACTTACCTTTACATTTTCCCCCTTCATACATAAATTGTGTATATTGTATTTTCCTTACGAGGGACTTAACATCATTTTGTATTATGATGGCTAAATTCTAGAATCTTATCACTTCAGAGATGAATAAATGGAAGCCTACTATCACCAAAACAAAGAGAACATTTTTGGGGATAACAAGAGTTACAAGTTAGAGTCAATAACAGAATGTTTGCGAACTCTGCCAGTTACCTTTGCTTCAGACATCCAAATCCAACTAGTGTTGAGTACTTGGGACTTTTGTTATATGTATTGATGCCACAGGCCTAAACCAGAGATACCCCTATCACCATAGCACAAGGCACCAAATAGCCCAGATAAACCTGAAATGTGGTGGATCTTATGTGTGTTATCACTGGGATCCTAGAAGACAGGCAAAGCCACAGCTACATTTTGGCCTTTGAAGCTCCAGATGCTCAGGAAGGAAGTGGTGAGGGAAGAAGCCAAGTGAGGGAGGTAGTAGACCAATTTCCTGTACAACCAGACTTTCTCGTATCTGACCTACCAGGATCATGGAAACCCTTCACCAGCTACTGGAAGAACTCATTCCAGTTCAGAACTGGAATATGTTCTTTGGGGAGAATGGTGGAAATGTGGAAATGTGGAAATGTGAAGGGGTGTGTGTGGGGGAGGAAGATGCAGGGAATGATTAAGTAGGCCTCACTAAGGGGGCACTTGCTAAAACTACTCAGGTGGTTCCTTAAATTACCTCTGCTGCATGTGGATTAGTCCAAGTGTGGACCTCTTGACCTAGCTCTTCCTGTAGTGCTGACATGGAATCTTGCTGTACATGACACAGGGGCTGTGTCTGAAGGTAAGGGAACTTGTGGAGCTTTCCAGTTGTTCTGTACATTGCAGGCTATAGACACTAATGGTCCTTAATCCTGGAAGAATATTATATCTGTATTTTGGTGGAGAGAACCTTCAGCAGCCCATTTTGATGTGCACATAGTAGTGAGAATTTGGTCCCATCACATTAGCTATCTTACTCACCTTAAGATAGATAATGTGAAATACCATAATAGGTCTGTCTAACAGAAAGGTTCCTTACAGGTACTCAGAAAGTAGTGGTATTTTATATCAGCCTATAAGGCACTAGATTTAAATTAGCATACAGTGAAACATTTAAATATTATATAACAAATGAATAGATTTTTTAATGGTCCGGCTATGCTTTTTCTTTTCAGTAGCTAGCCTGGGGCGAACAAGTTTGCTTTAAAATGTCTATTTTAGCTATGATTTTATCACTTCTGTCTTTTAGGAAGTTTGGTTTCTTTTTTCATTTTTTTTTCTTAATAAAAAAGGGAACTGAGATTTCTGAATGCTTATTTATCTCTTATGTTTTATCTACTTATCTGTCTATGGACACATTGCTTTAGAAGTGTTTTATATTACTAATTAATTTAATTGCACATACTTTAGTCCATGTTAACACATTTTCTATTATATGCTCTAATGTGATACTGGGCCCTCCCACAGCAACCTCACCTTAAAGCTTTAATTGCTTTCCTCTAAGCCTCAGCTCATGTTTGATTTATCTGATTTCTTTGTATAAAGATTCTCTGGTTTACAATGTGTACACAAGTCATTAAATTGGTGTTGATGTTTATCCAACGAACTTGCCAATTGGTTGCAGTATACATCCCTTTATGAATTTATGACTGGGCAATAAAGACAAGTGTCAGAAGCCCTGTTGTCTCTGTTGGGCCACTTTCCTACTATATGTTTAGAGAGACAATATGGGCACTTCCACTGACTTACTCAGTGAGTTAAAGAGTTGATGCCTATAGTCAAAATCTGCTCAAAATGTATAGTCACATGCAGATTTTTGGGGAGAGGAGAAGGTTTAGAAGAAAATACAGTTTGGGTATGTTAACAGGCAGTTTAGAATTTATCTGAGATGTTGTTTACAGTAGAAGAGAGTCCAAACCAAAATGCCAGATCCAAGTGCCTTCAAGCTATGTGAAGTTCAGAATCTGGATCCAAGTTGTGTAGCTCAACCCATCTCTTGTTCCCAAATACCTAAATACAGACAACACATATTAAAGTGCAAGAAAATGAGCTATAATAAATAATCAATGTTGAGTGGGAAATCCAATCCTCTGCTCTGTCAGCTCTCTTCACACAACATACGCATAAGGACATACGGTATTGTATTTTAAAGTTGCATTTGAACAGGATGCATATTCTGAATAGTATTCTTATTTACAAATAGTTGGCAATATAGACTCTGATCTTGCAGAGTACCTCACAGGTGCATGAGTCTGCCCGCACAGCATTTAGGATGGGGGACTTGGTAAATAAAGCTAAGAACATTTGGAAAATACATGTGTGGTTTTGAGTGTACTGTGTAGGTTCTAGATTAGCTTTCTGTCAAAGAATAGCTCTACACTGTACTTATCTCCAGGGGTTTGCTTCCCACACAGATAGTGATATTGATTCTGCAGAACCTCTTCGTTTGCCATTTTTTACTTCTCATTAATTAAACCTTCATCCTGCTTTCGTTGCATGTGGACAACTCCTATTGACTTCAAAGGGAATTTATCTCACATAAGGGCCAACGGATTCGAATTAGGAGTAAGGGGATCTGACCGCAGTACATGTGGAAAAGAAATAAAGTGTGAGGCATTCTAGATTCTCTAAGATGCAGGACAATTTATAAATGTAAAACCAAACAAAATCCTGTGGTGGATTCTCACAAGTTTAAAATTAAAGAAAAAATATGGATCAAAGCCAGTTAATTTCCTAAAATTCACAGTATTTTTCAGTGTTGCCAACTCTCCTGATTTAAATCACGTGTCTCATGATATTTCATGTTTTTCTTAAGGCCAGTTCTTGGTATTTACTTGAGACCCTCAACTTTCATTTGAAAAGGAAGTAAGTTTCTAGCCCTCAAGGTTGCAGAGAAAAACTTGAAAATTTGACTTGACCCCGCTCTAAAGGTTCAAAAGCCAGAAGGCAAATAAAGAGAAACCAAAATGTATTACTTTTTTAAAAGTTACAATTTTTAAGCCAATCTCATGATTTAGAAGGGTGGAGTGGTGATTCATGATTTTTGAGTACTGGTGCTTGGGTTTGGAAATATTGCATACTTGTCCTACTATACTAAACACTTTATTAAAACTGTTGCACATATATTGTAATGGATAATATCTGCTGGCAAATTGTTGCTGTACAAAAACAAAACAAAGGATTTGGCAAAAAACACAAGCATTCTTGACTGGATTCTGTTGCCTTTATACAATTCTGATAGCTTTTGAAAAGAACTACTCTAAAACTTGAATGGACAAAGCTAAATAGTTTAGAGCCCAATTCTGCAAACACTTATCACCAGATACAATGTTTACTACCATAAGGGGTCCCATTGGCATCAATTGGACAGCTTACTTTTGTAAACAACATGCCTTGTAGTAATTGCTTACGGGATTGGGCCCTTGTATTATAAACGTAGGCCTCTGGAAGACCAGCTTTTACTGCTCATATGTTTGGCAGGCACATTTGCTAATCAGTGCTGTTCTAGAACCTTACACCATCTCAGTGAATATAAATTGGTGGTGTAAAGCAAATGGGCAACTGGCAAGAAGCCAAAAGTAGATTGGAGGGAAGACAGCTTATTGTTGAGGGGGCAGCCCAGTGTTCTACAGCAGAGCTTTCTATTCACAACAGCTCTGCATAGCTGCTGAGTTTGAGTGTGGCCTCTGAAGTGTATGAAATAATAACAGTTTTATTTCTCCTGACACAAGCACGGAAGCTGTTTGCTGCCACCTCAGAACTGTTACCCTGTAATGCAAAAGTACCAACAAGGCAGGCTGGATGCAATGTTATTATAAACAGTGCAGCAATAAACTTCAGTAAAATCCCATTATACTGCAATAGCCTGTTTGTCATGATAAAAGTTCACTAATGTCTGTGGGAATGGAGAGCTTTATTCACTGATTTTTCTGTGAGTCTGTTTGGCTGAACTTTTACCTTTGTTACTTGTGCAGCAGTAATTATGGGTAGGTTTGAAATACAAAGTATGTATAGGGCCAGATCCTCAGCTGCTTTAAACTGGTGTACAAGCTAGTTTCTCACCTCTTTTAATATTTATTTTTAGGGGGGTTGTTTTATTATTGGTTCTCTTTGGTCACTATGTTTGTTTGATTACTGTAACAATCTTGATTAATACTATATAATAAAAAGGATAGATGCAAATAGGTGCAAAGCATGTATATCCTATTTTTAACTGTATTAAATAGTGATTTATTCCAAATTTTTATTTGTATGCACATATATCATACATTGATATAGACTGGGAATTTCAGTGGAGCCTAAGAGAGACTGTCACTCATGTCCTATTGAACCTCAATGGGATTTCTGCACCTGAATCTTTTAGGCTCCTTTGAATATCACAACCATAATACCTTTCATTGCAAAGGGTCCTAATGTGCTTTTTAAGCCTCATAAATATGAGTTATTCTAGGAATTATTTCATTCACCACAGAAATGCAGCCAATTCTAGGGTGGAAAAATAATACTCTATCACACTTTGTCCTTGGAACACTTTTTAATTGACTGCTTCAGAGTGCTCAGCCCTTTTGAAAATCAGACTATTTATTTAAATGCCTAATTTTGAATATAGAAGCCTAATATTAAAGACCTATTTTTTCTAAATCCTGGCCCAGATTCTATTCCTGGCTATATAGTTGGTCTACCATGTGGCTTTGTGCAAGTCATTTGACTGCCCTCTGCCTCAGTTTTCCCATTTGCAAAATACTTCCTTCCTTCACTGGAGTGTTGTGAGGTTTTATTCACTAAATGTTTATAAAGAGCTTTGAGATCCGTGTGGAAAATATTCTAAATGCAAACTGATAGAGTATTATTATTATAATGTGAACCTGTACGTACAGATATGGTGTGTCTTTATTCTCATTCAAACATTCAGACAGATATGTTAAATAAATACATCACAATACCAGGGTGAATTTGGAGAATGATCTTCCAGATTGCAATATAAACTCAGAATTTAAAAACCTGAAAATAAGATCTAGCAATTTCATCGCTGTTATAACAGTATAGCTGATAAAGAATGAAATAAAATAAAGGGAATAAAGCTGGACTTTTCCCTTTTAAATTAAATGGAAAATAATACAGAATTTTTGTATATGTTTGGGAGGAAGTCTGTGCTTCCAGAGAAGCAGGTGTGTTATGCAAATCAAGCGTTACACTAAGAGGCAATTCCTATACCCAATAACTAAATGAGCCAACTCAACTGTGTTTAGAAAGCCAAATAAATAGCATATAGATAAAGGTTGCTCAAACCGTTCATTCCTGAATTATTTGTAAAGATATGCAAACTGCACCACTTACGAATAAAAGGCCAAATCTTGCCCTTCACCACTAGTTGAAGAGGGAGGGGTGAAAGCAGAATAGTCACAAAGTGCACAGCATGTCCATAATTCTGCTGGGGGGGAGGAGAAGCTGGGCTGTGGGCAGGCTAAGCAAGAGGATTCTGCAGCTTCCTCTGCCCTGTGCAGCCAAGTTCTGAGACGGCTTTCTCCATTGGAGTCGATGGTGGTGGGTGTAGAGGGGCCAAGGTGTGGTGAGTGTGTGTCACTGGGTCTGCAAACTGAGCAGCCCCATAAGGTCACAACTTCATATGGTGCCAAGTGTTGGGATGGGGGAAGAGGGTGAGAAAACTGGTCACTGCTTCTGTTATCATTAATGGACTGAAGCAGCAGGACTATAGTAGCAGCTGCAGATTGCAGTGGGAGGATGCCATCCCTATAACATCTGAATAGTTCCTCCATGCTTGGACTATCCCCTTGGCACCTCCAGGCTACCAGGATTTCTCCCTAGAAGAATAGGGAAAGGTCTAATTTATGGACTCCTTTTGTTTTTGGACGTGTTTTTATAGTTGTGTATAAGAATGGACGTTATATCTATGTACTCCAAGACCTTCCTGTCTCCCCCTGCCTTCAATGAAAGTCAAACATACCATTCCAAAATCAGAATATGGGTACGTATGTGTCATCTGTCTGCTTTACCGACTATCGGGGTTCTTAAACCATAGCCATCACCATAGTATCTGAGCACCTCTGTGCAATATATCGTCCACTCTGTAGCAAGGAAAATCTTGTCCATGGTAGCTGCTTCCTCCCCCCTCGGTTTTAGGGAAGTGACTGTTCTAGGGTCACCACCCATCCCGAAAATTGCAGGACTATCCCACTTTTTGAATGCCATGTCTGAATGTCAGTTTAAATTCTTGCAGGACACACAGCCTGAGAGAGACAGCTGTTAAAAACCTTGCAGCTATTACAGTGCATCAATTTATAATCTGTGAAGTATATGTACCACCTTGTGGATGGTTGGTTGGAGTACAGTATTTTATTGATTTTAAGGAGATTTTATTAAAGGCTGCCCCTCAAAAAATGGTTTGCCAGAGTAGTCAAAGATCAAGTAAATTGCTCTAATTTCATTTCAGGCCATTGAAACACTTGAGGGTTTATGGGGTGTCTCATGGGCCCTCAGCCACTGCCCATTTAAATCTTGATTTGTAATGAAGAGTTGGTGTGCATTTCATTTTCAACAAGATGGCGACCATAAGAGAGTTAGTTAGGCAAGTATGCACAGAGGGTTCAATGAATTCCCTAGGGGCCAGATTTTCAAAGGTATTTAGGTGCCTGAATATGCAGATAGGTGCCTTGTAGGATTTTCAAAAGTTCCTAAGCCAGTTAGGCACCTAACTCCCATTGAAATCAATTGGTGTTAGGCACCTAACTGATTTAAGTCTTTTTCTAAACCCCAGTGGGCCCCTATCTGCATCTGTAGGCACCTGAATACCTTTGAAAATCTGGCCCTAAATACACTGTTTCAGGGGATCATCCTCTATCTGCTCAGTGAAGCACCAGCATTCTGAGCACCTCAAGGAAGGTTCTCAGTAACCTCAACTTCCTTAGAAGGCCCCAACGCAGTGAAAAGACTGATCCAAAAGCACTTCTGTCTGAGGAACACACAACCTAATTTTGCTACGTGCTGAGCACCTTCTACTTCTCCTGAGATTAACACAACTGAGGGTGCTCAGCACCTAGCAGAATTAGAGCTCCCTGTGTGGAGCAGATGTTGGGTCAGGCGTTTTACTGTAGGAGAGGATCTTCTGCACATTTCATAGTCATTATTTTGAAAATGTTATAATTTTTCCCCCTGATGTTTGTACCTAGCCTCTCATAAGTATATGTGTACTTTTTTCCTAAAGGTGCCTGTGGAAATCTGTATATTACCTTCATTCTCTAGTGGTAGGCAAGACATTGACGCATGCTATATTCTTAGTATTCCATCTCCGAAGAAATGAAATGATAACTGGTGCTGTGGAAAAGGAAAAATACAACCAGATTACTGAGACCGGACATGATTTGTATTCATTTACTGAGATTTTTAAACCGTCTCTAAAAGCTTGAGGCATATGTACCAAAAAATCTCTGTTATCCTACAGATCATGTGGCGTCATGGAAAGTGGTGTCAGTATTAGAACTGGGCAAAGCTCTGCATTTTCACTTTGCAGTAGATTCATGTGGACATGTTTGTTGCTGTTGTTTTAGTCTACATAGGTTCACAACTATGAGTTCTTCCTTGAAGTGCCAGGTTCAACCTCAATGTGAAACTCAGCTCAAACTATTGAAATCTGGATGTTTTTCTGAATGATAAGCTCTAGTTCAAACGGAAGTTAACTCAGGGAGGTCAGACTAGATGACCATAGTGGCACATTCTGGCTTTATAATCTGAATCTATGAAGTTTCACTTTGTTGCCACATGAAATCATAAATTCCAAACCCCCAGCACCCAAAACACTTACAAAGTTTGCCAAAACTTGCACAAATCTTTCAGTGAACCTGGCCTGAGCCTTGAATGGTTTGGGCATTTGTTATGAAAGTGTTGCTTTGCTTTAATCTGTAATAGCAAAAGTCCTTGCATGTGAGTTTTAAGCTTTGCAAATATGACATATCTACATAGTTAGTTTCTAGTCTCCATAGGTTGTTTCAGCTGAAACATGAGCCCCTATTTTGTGGTGACCAGAGTTTGATCTAGTTTCCTGTCAGTGTAGTAGGTCACGAACATTTTCTGGCAAGATATGTCCCTATTTTATAGCTTCATTAAGCTGCAGACCATACCTTACCCTTTCACTAAATCCTTGAAAAGAACTTTTGTGTGTGCCAAACAGATATCCACTTGCTCTGAGGCTTTTGAAAGGTGAATTGCCAAGTAACAGCAAGCAAATTAAGAGGTGCAATGAGAACTAGTGGTTGCATTCTATCAAATCCTGCTACTGAACATGTTGAAAAGCTTACCCAGAGCCATGGTCTCACATATTTACGGTATGAATGGGACTCTTGGAGCTATGCATTGCCATAGTTCCCATTTCTTTTGTGATAAACTAGCTCAGCAGATGTAGTTCAGGTGAAAAGGAAATTCAAAGATCAGTTTGTCTCCTGCTCAGACTATACCCAAAATGAAGTGTATAGTGATCTTTCTGGTTCTCAATCCAGGGGCCAGATTCAGACACTCTTACTCATGTTGAATAGTGCTTTATTCTAAAAGCAGGCCCACTAAATTAATCCAGCCCAAAATGTATAAGAAATGTTCCAACATTCCGTTTCTTTTGGTTTTATGGAGATACATATGCATCAAAGACTCTAATACAGCACAGTTTATGGTTTTCCAAATGGGTTGTGCCATTCTCCTGGATTATAAATTTTGACACTGAATGGATTAAACCAGGGTGCCTCAGATTTGCCCTAATGAGAGATGCATTGTCAATTTGTCAGGAGCAATACCAACTTGTATAAAATGCAAAGCAGATTGCAACCGCCTTCATCTCTAATATGAGGATGCAGTCTGTAGGCATCAGAGGATTTAGCATGAAATTTACAATCTGATGCAAGTGACTGGGCCCTGTATTCTGTCTGCTTAACCTCCATATTAAAATAAGGAAGTTATAAGATGTTTTGTCTAATTCTATGGGTGGTGTTTGGCCTAAAGGATGCACTCTTGCTACTCCAGGACTAACCCAAGACTAAAAGACAAAACTGAGATCCACACAGTGCCATGAAAACACAAGAATATTAAAACAAACCCTTCTGGTTAAATCATGACCCAATAAGGAAAAAATGTATTCATTCATTATTCAAATGATGGATGAGGAGGAGTTGGTGTAAATGGTGATATTAATGTGTTTAGTTTGTGAAAAGGTCTGTTGGTACTCTCTGATGTATTACACATATGATAATTCCAAAAATGTTAATTACATTTCCTAACACCATTTTTTGTGCATTTTACATAATAAAATCAGCATCTCAAGAAAATATGGCTCTGCATATTAATCAGTAAAGGCTACTGATTAAGTGCTCAACCCAGATCCTATTGAAGTCAGTAGAAATATTTCCATTGACTTCAATGGGTACTAGATTAGGCCCTCAGAGTACTTTTCATGCTTTCATGCATATAAGCAAAATAAATCCTTTGTATTTATAGCTCTTCTCTGATGTTGTCGCCTAGCTCAATTACACATAGAAAAATGGGAAAAACTCCTTTTCTGGTAAGCACTTTCCACCTCTAGAAGTTGGCATTTGTTGTTACCTGGTTCTGAGACATTTTTCTACTTGATGGTTATTAATCTGAAATTGTATTGAGTGCTTTAATAAAATCTAAATAGATACTATTTTCAGCATTTCCGTTGCTCTGTAGTGATAACATTCTTTAAGAACACAGCAAGTTAATTGAGAAAAACCTCCCTGTCAAAAATCCATGTTGCCTTCCTCCTCAAATTAAGCTTTTCAATATATTGCTCAATCTCACCAAATTGTTTTGGTTATATTATTCACAACTGCTATTTCGTTATGTATTCCATAACTGTATCTCGTGCACATCTTTTACATGCAATATTTATCACTCTTCATCCTTCTGCAATTCTGTATTTGTCTATGGGATTAATTTTCAATGGTCATTTCCTTTAAAATTATTGCATATATTTTATTGTATCTTGACATGGTATTTAAGGTATCTAATCGGTTCACTGCCATATTTGTTGCTGCCGATACACTATGTAACTTCTCTTCTATCTTTCCATTAATCTTTGATTTTTGCAGCTCTTTTTACTGTATAATTGTTTGATGATGCTTCCCTTATCAATAATTTTTCACTACCATATGTAGTGGACCAATTTTCTGTGTGCGCCATCTACTGAGGAATCCTTTATAATTAGTTGAAAAAATAAAACTGAGCCTTATAATTGGGACTTTTTGAACCCTGCAGTGTTTGTTTCATGATGGGATCACAAACGGTACCCTGTAAACCTGGTTCATAGGGAATGGAAAGGAACCAGCTCTTGTAGGTTTAGATAGAGGTTCAAACTCAATGAAATAACCTCCAGGGGAGTGTCCCACAGGAGTTGATTCCCTGGTCTTATGGGAATGGAAAACAAAACAGAAGCTATTGTGAGTCAGGGAGCAGATCTGTGAAAGTATCATGTATCTGAACTTTTCAAGAAATGTAGGCTAAGGTGCTTAAACTTATCAAATCTTGAAACAAAAATTGTTTGAGTGGATTCAAAGTTCATTCCAAGTAATTTGCAAAATTCTACGCGTAATTAGTAATGCCTGAACTTTCATAGGTTCAGACATTTGGTTCAGATAAGCCTTCAAAACTTCAGATTGCTATCTGAAATATATTCACCTTATTTGAACTTTTTGGGAGCAAGCAACTCCACAGGCCCATCTCCCGGCTTCTCTAAGCCCAACTTCCTCCCAAAATATTAACAGGGTATGGCTCCATGCTACCTCCAGTGTTGCAGGAGCAGGACTGTGGTAGCAAGGTGGCCTGGTCCCTGAAGAAAAAGACATCCTCCCCCCCATTCCAAAGCCAATGTCTTTTGTTTAAAGTGGTGGCCTTTGCTCAGTCTTACCTCAATGCATTGGAATCCAGTACCCCACTGCTAGACCCTCTTCTCTGATTTCTTCAAATTTTAAGAGCCCTCCTCATCATTTGTACATTAGAGTTCACCACAGGATAGTAAATTCTGGGAACACATGATATCCTCCTCTCCCTTTCCAACAATTGCTAACCTCAAACAAAGAGAGCTAGGAATATTGTGTGCTTCCTGCCTTTACTATAGCGCTTCCTGGGGCCAGTATGCCATTACCTTTCAGTGGGAAACTGCTGCAACAGAGATGGGGAGGGAGCCATCTCCAGAAAAAGAGACATGACTGGAGGCAACTGGGCCCAGATGCCACCAGATGTAAACTATATTGGAAGAGCAATGATAAAATTCTCTAGAGAGGGCATTTCATACAGGGAGTTTATTGTTCCAGCTGGTGAGCATTAGTGCTTTACAGTTTGAGGAGGAAGATTCTAGGGTTCATGAATGTTAGAGTATCTGTATATTCTCTTCTGTTCAATCTCTTTTGGGATTGCTCCTCTGGAAGAGTCGTGACTGTGCATCTCCACCCAGATATCTGTTTCAGGATAGGGAGACCATTTCTAGTATTAATGGAGTGCAGTGTCTGAGGGATTTTCACCATGCACGGTCACTCCTGCCATCTCTGAAGGCTGTGTGTTTGAGAGCAGTGCTTGGTGGTACAATCCACTTCAAATACCAACTATAGCTACTTCCTTTTTTAGGGCTTATTCCTATTTTAGGGTTTCATACTGCTGTCCATCACTGTAATATCTGGACTTTAATTGGTGTAAAACTTCTTTCTACTTGTATCAATTTCCTAGTCTACTTTACTGTATTGTTTAGCTTTTTGAAAGCCTTCTCCATGTTGCTTTTATTACATATTTAAGTCCTATTTTTTTTCATTCTTGGCCTATTCCCTGGGCCTAATCAAGGTAGACTTAATTTAGACTTTTTGATTCTCTTCACATTTCTCTACAATACAGATTTCTTACTTTACAGGATAACAATGAAAATTACATTTACTTGAAAAGATAATTTTCTTAGATTAGGTTCCGCACCAATAGATATCAATGGCAAACCCTCCACTGACTACAGTGGGATTTGGATCTAGCTCTCAGAATGTTGAGGGAAATTTTTATACACAGTGAAGCACAAAACTTTCGTTGATGCATGATACTGCAGATATAATTGCCCAGTCAGGATGCAGAGACCTGAACTTTGTTTGTGCAAATACATGTGCATGCTTTGTTTGTTTTGCATACACACATGGGCCTAAGTTTATACAGTTAGCCTTTGGTTTGGTCATTCTATACTTGCTGGTGTTGATATTTCATAACCAAGTGCCGGTATATTAAGGCTCACTGTCCCTTGTGCACCAAGTTTTAGCCTCCCACTAGTAATTAAAAGTTACAATAGCTTCACCCCTAGATGCTAGAACCCTAACTTCCAATTGAAATGGGTGGGGTTTGTTTTGTTTTTACTATTAGCCATTATGTTTACTCCTAGGAGTCTGAAATGAGCCCATCTCTTCAATAACATTGTTCCTCAAAGCCACAACCATCCCCCACAATAAAGTTCCTTTCTGGGTCATACAGACCCAATGTCCACTGATTCAACCCTGAGATCTTTCCTATAAATACATCCCTTCAACTGGCTACTGGTAAAAATGAAATCACTACTGTAATCTCTTTTCAATCTCCAGGCAAAATGTCTAACCCACCTTTAAGGGTTTGAGAGCCTCTTATATAATATATCCAACATGCACAAATGTAACAAGCATATTCCCAATTATCTTAACTGACATTACCTTCCTCTTAGTAACAATCTGAATCTTTTCCTCCAGAGCACTAATTGCTGTCCTCTCAACAAGTCCTTTCCCCCCTTTTTAATTAGTAACTGCACATAAGTCAGATATTCCTCCTATTCTTAATTTGCTCCACAGATTCTTTTCTCCATTTCCCTTTGTCAAACAATTCAGTTATAAAGTCTCCTTTCAAGGAATCCAGAACCTGAAATCTCTTAGGTAGAAAAGAGGTGTGCAAAATTTGTTTATCCACATGTGATAACCTGAGATTTTTGCTAAGTTTGTTCAGAAACTCGGATAAGGGCAACCCATTGACAATTTCACCAGAAAACACAATTTTTCACAAGGAACAGAGCCCAATTGTATTCTGGAAGATAGTGCACAAATTGTCACACTTTTGTCTCACATGAAAATTCACTATTTCCAAAATCAGTGAAATTAGTTTATCAACTTTTTCATTTTTATGGAGGGCTGTGGAAAAACTCCAGGCAAAACCACAAAATGTTTCACTTCTTGTGAAGCTGGTACATATGATTCCCCATACACCCCCGGTTTAAGATGTGATGATAATTTTTCCACTGCTTTATTGCACATTATTACTTTATTAATCCTCCTCCTTCCCTCCCTTAGTATATCCAGATTTTCCTGCAAATGTGCTTCACAAGCATGCATCCTGCAACACAAACAGCTGGTCATCATCCTTTGCTGTTTTGTCTAAAAGGAGCCATATGTCATCAGCAAACCTCTCCCGTATATTGCACTTCCTTAGCACATCAACTTGTCTCTCTGAATCTGTTACCTGATGTCTTAATATCACAACAAACTGGCAAAAAAAAAAACAGAATGTGGGTCCTCCTGGTCTCTTGCTCTTCAGCCCAGCAGGAGGTGGGACTATTGTAGAGATACAGCACTTAGCCCCTTGGCTGTGTCTGCCATCGCATCTTTAAAAATCTCCCTCTGCTGCAGCTCCCTGGATGGTAGCAATAGCTCAGAGCAGGTTCTACACTACACAGTAGTAAATATGTGCCCTGCCTATAGGGGAACTGGACCAGTGATAGAGCATTAGGGGAAGTTTAACCAAAAGTGCTAGTGTAGATGTGGTTTGCATCAACAGTGACCCCTCCAGCTAGCTATATCTGGCTGTCTATCCAGGTTCCTAGGCTGGTGCTCATCATCTATTTGAGCACCTCCCAAGTAATTAAAAAAGACATAACAATAATATCTCTCTCTTCCTTCCCAGCAGGTAGAAGCAAATGCTTGATTAGAATTAAGATGTCTGTGTGGGTGTCTGTGAAAGAGAGAAAGAGAGAGGAATACTTATTGTGGGAAAGCTAGATCAAAGAGATGAGCTTTGCATTTAGTTCCAAACACTGTGAGATCAGTGGCCATTCTTATCTTATCGAGAAAGAAAAGTCTACATATAATCTTAGTTCTACTCCTGTGAAAATGCTGTCTCCTGTACTCACTCACTCCTTCTCCCACTGGATAATAATACCTAGCTCCTATATAGCGCTTTTCATCAATAGATATCGAAGTGCTTTACAAAGGAGAGAAAGAAACATCATTATCTCCATTTTACAGATGTGGAAACTGAGGCACAGAACAGAAAAGTGAGTAGTCTAAGGTCATCCAGCAGGCCAGTGACAAAGCCAAGAACTGAGCCCAGGTCTCCCGAATCCCATTTTAGTGCTCTAGCCACTAGGCCAGGGGTTCTCAAACTGGGGGTCGGGATGCCTCAGGGGGTCACAAGGTTATTACATGGGGGGTCGCGAGCTGTCAGCATTTATAATGGTGTTAAATATATTTAAAAGTGTTTTTCATTTATAAGGGGGGGGGGGGTCGCACTCAGAGGCTTGGTATGTGAAAGGGTCACCAGTACAAAAGTTTGAGAACCACTGCGACTTGGCCATTGTCCTGGTGGAAGGGAGGTGTTGTGAAAAAGCATGGCTGTGGCAGAGGGACACTGTCCCAGGTAGCTAGAGACAGTCCTATGGAGGGCTTTGAATATCAGGACAGAGATTTTGAACTGGATTCTCTATTCACTGGGACACCACAGCAGAGAGAGGAGCATAAGACTGATATGGTCATGGTGACCTACGTTGTTGCTGTGTTGTGTACTAGTTGGAGCTTTGTCAGGGCACATGCTTTTCATTCCTCGATATTTGAGTTGCAACGATCAATCCCAGAGGTCACATATGCATGTGTTACTGTGGCCAGTTCTGTATCTGACAGGGCAAGCTTCTGGCCGGCAAGAATGGAATATGGGTGTTTTGTGCCATCGTAGCTTTCTGGACATTTGGTAGCAGTGAAAAGTCCAAAAGGAGCCCAAGGTGGCTGAACGATGTAACAATCTGACTCAATAGATAGGGATGTTTAGAGAAGGTGAGCTCTTCAGAGCACTGCCCTCTTCTTGCCTTTCTCACCTCCATTTTGCCTGCATTCAGCTTTAATCAGCCAATTAAGGAATGGCATTAATGGGCTCAGAAAAGGAATCCTGTCCAGTCTGCTTCAGCCAAAAGGCTGATGGTCGCTCAGTGATATCTTGGGAAGAGGGAGGGAGAACACAGTGGAGTACTCTTTAAACCCCCTCGCCCGCCCCCCACCCCGTTCCTAGCAATCCGAAACATTTCACACTCATTACCTTTTCTAAAAGTGAATAATTAGTTCCTTTTCTTGCTCCTTCCTCTGAATTTAGCCCATTTAGACAGCCAAATAAACCAATCCCATATGAAATGTCATAATCCAGTGAAATTGTTAAATAAATACACAGTATAACTACCGCAAAACAGACTCAACAATGTCAGGCATACATGCCACCGACACTGTAATTAATAATTGTCTCATTTACTGGAATCAAATATGCAAGCCAGGCCATATATAAAAGCATACAGATCCGGTTAAAGAAATGGACATTAAATGGAACATACTGTAGGTTAAAATCTTACCTCTAAATTTGCAAGGTATTTGACAGGATTTTAGCCATGAAACTCTGAAAACCTGCTTCTTAAATATTCAGGGAAAGTGGAGCTATATGATACCATTCCCCAGTGCATACCTGCATATTTAAGGCTGTAATGTCACTTATCTGCAATAGCTTCAGAATGATTCAGAAAACATGTAAAGTTATGACCTGTGCCTTTAATTTATTTCAGTCTGGTTCCATGCTGATGAAGTGATCTATCATCATTGCTACCATATTACAGTGTATGTATTCTTACCAGAAAGTTTAGCCACTGCAGGGGTGGCTGGACTAGCATAGCCCTGGCATCCAACAGCATACAGACTAAACTATAGTTTTAGTTAGGGAGTATGGAAACTGATAAATTATTGCTTGTGGTCTTCTTCCAGTTTTCAAGTGCAAACATACCAAAGTTTATTTTAAATTTGAGCCAGTCAGACATTTAGTAATATAGATCAAAGAAGAAATGAAGGCCCCTCCATGTTTATTATTTCAATATGATGTCTGTTCTAATGAAGTGTAAAAATGCATGTGCTAGACTATCTAGTAGGAATTTTCTGGTTCTGTAGTTTAGCCTTAAATATATACATATATTTGTAAATTAATCAGAAACATATTGCTGTGGTTTCAGTTCCTCAGAATGCTGATTGTTTTCAATCCTTTCTTTAATTTTAGCAATATGGTGGCAGTTTGCCAGAACACTTTCAGATAAACAGTCCACTTCACATTTAAAGAGCCTTAGAATAACTGATGTTAAAAATATATATATATTTAAATAACTTAGGGTTGTTGCACTATTGTCCCTCACTCTTAACTAGAAATAAGAAAAGACATCTGGACAAGGTGAATTTTGATAAGCTCCTGGCTCTTAGGGGTTTGTTGATCTAATATGTACCAATTTTCAAATGTCTTAATAGCTCCAGGATGGCTATCACACTGACTAGGCTCACCCATCTCCATCATGCTCTGTGCTGTTGAATGTAATTCTATTTACGTGGGGTTATATTTCCACTATTTAAAATATATATTCCTGATAGCACAATAAGTATTTAACTGAATGGAACTGATTGCATTTTTAGGAGTTTCCTGATAATACACTCTCCTCACAGTTTGGGATTAAACACAATTAAAGTAAGAAGTTGTTTTCCTCAGACTCACGTATTGGCCAACATTCCTCTGTGGCTGCTTTCCAGCAATATGATATTACAGGGGTCTCATTGTACCCGTTTTTGGAATAATTGAATGTTTTCAGAACATATTTCCCAGTAACCCCTCCTACTAGAGAACCAACTCCCCAAAACTTAAATGGAAAAGGTCAGAAGTGATCATCTTGAAGCTTGGGGATGAAATACAGGATTTCTTTTTTTCCAACCTGTGTTTTCAGTCAATTAAAATTTGTACTCAAGGCTTTTCACTTTGAAGCCACCCCTGTGTCTGTGATGAGCAATCCTTCTTGTTTGTGGAGTCATTCATTATCTCCATTACCAAGAGGAGAATAGAGGACAATTACATTGTTTGGACGAATCAGAGTGTTAGGAGGAGTATTTATCATGGTGGCAGAGTACAGCACCTGACAGCAAACGATTGATGGCCAGGAATGAGTGTGAGTGGCCAAAGCAGTCTCATATGATGCAAATTACTGACTGTGGATTCCAATTTATCCTGTTCATTTTTCTTGCCTTTGCTGAAGACTATTAGTGGTTTTTGAAGCAGTGAAGGGGTCATTACTAATGTGGGCTAGAAGCAGGAGGGGGAAGGAGGGGAAAAGCCTTCTGTAATTACACAGCCTTCAAGAAAAGGCTGCAGGCCTAGCCAAAAAAGTGTCAACACTTAGCAATCAGAAAAAATTATTTTCATTTTATCCTTAACTCATATTAACTCAACATTATCATCTTTCTTTGTTAATATTTGCAGAATATTAAAAGCCTGACTTTTATATCAGTGCAAATCTATTTAACCCTTTTGGCTGTCGAATGATGTTGCTTTCCT
>NC_088686.1:57095000-57150000 GCF_028017835.1 Emys orbicularis | reverse complement strand
GCATTTAAACTCATGCTTCTGTCTCATTGCCTTAAATGAGTCTTCAGTATACACTTAAAGTTAAGCATATGTTTAAGTGCTGTTCCGGAATAGGAATGCTTTCCTGAATCAGGGCTGAGGACAAGAATGAAGAATCCCTTGAAGAGGGGTGAACTTGCTGATGCAGGCTAAAAGCAAGACTAAACATAGGCGTAATTTTAGACAGGTGAGTAGTCTCATTAATTTCAAAGGGACTATTTATGTGCTTAAAGTTAGCAACCGGCTTAAGTACCTTGCTGAATCTGAGCCATGTAGAGGAGGGAAGGGTCTAGATAGTATGCAGATTAGAATTTAAATATTTATGGAAAAATTAGTCACTCTGTGAGACTGCCAGTACAATTCAATATTTTCTTCTAAGTATCCTTATTGTCAACACTATAACTTCATGGTAAAATTTTGCTCACAGGTATAATGTGACTCTGAAATTCAGACTGACCCATTTCCAGGACCAGATAACATTCAAGAAAAAATCATGAGTTTTAATGAGATGAGGATAGAAATTTGCAATGATTTTAGCTTACTTTTATTTTTTTGTAATTGTTTGATGGTATGTGAAATAATTAAGGACTTGAAGTAGCTTTATTCAAACAGCAAGCTGCTACCAACTGATTAATTTCATTTTTAAGGAGAGTATTGGAAGCAATGTTGTGGATTTTGGTATGGGAACACCTTGAAAAACATAATTCTACTGGCAACAGAAAACATGGATTTATGACAGGGGAGTCTTGCTTGAATAATTTTTTGGAACACTTTAGATTACCACCATGGTAAGCAATGGAAATGCAGCAAATTACAGGGTAGAAGAACCAGCATGTAAAATCGCAACCTACTAGAAACTTTATCCTAATTTCAAAATGACCCTTGTTTGAAATTTGAAAAAGTTCAGATAATTTGTTTCTCTCTTTCTCTCTCAGGTAATTCTATAGTGCCAGTTGCTACATTATCGAGGCACCATACTATTTTCCCCTTTTAATTATTTTTCATTTTCTTCTATTTCTACGCTTTCTGGGTCTGACTTGACCAGAGTCAGTACGTACCAGTAATCTAACAAGAATGAGTTCTTACGAAGTTTTCCTCAGTCTAGTTTTCCAAACTTAAAGAGGTTTGACTCAAATTGATAAAGTTTAGATGAACATTCAAACTTTTGGAGCTGAATTGAAGAGCCTTTAGATAACAATAAATCAGTTACCAATGCCCAGAAGGAAGGCTATGTCTACACTACAGCCTAAGTCAACATAACTTATGTTGCTCAGGGGTGTGAAAAACTACCCCCTGCCCTGAGTGACATAAGTTACACCGACATAAGCACTTGTTTGCACAGCGCTATGTCAGCGTGAAAGCTTCTCCCGTGGACATAGCTTCTGCCGCTCGCAGAAGTGGTTTTATTATGCCGACAGGAGAGGTGTACATATAGACATGGCCAAAATCATAAACCTGCTCTGCCCCAGGTTGAAGTGCTGAGACAGGGTGGAGTCCTGTTGATTTGGAGGGGAAAGTGCCAGGGCCAAACCCAAACCCCAGACTCCAGCCCTTGGGCACATTTTTAATGAGAAACTGGTTTTTTTGTAGACTTTCAATTGCAGCAACAATTTTTTTTTAATTACATGTCTGGTAGTTCTGTGTAGACCCTGCAGGGTTGAGTTCATGAAAAGGTTCATGACCTGAATCATGTGGTTTGTTTCACAATGGTTGCAAACAGAACATGACCGTAGATACATTTGGATGTCAGAGTGCAATGAAATAGAACCTCCAAGGGGGACCCTCCCTCCCCCAAGCTGCCCTCTTCCCTTAGCAAGCCTTAAGAATCCCCCTTTATGCCTTACATGTATTGGTGGGGAGGTTAGAGTACTATAGGCTTGCCAGCATCCCTGCTGCATGAGCAACCGCAGTACACATTTGCCACATTATTGCAGAAGTTACTACAGGTTATTAGCCAAGATTTGTGAATGCATTATGTTTCAAACCCAAAGCTTATTTGTAATACGTTTGAGTCTCCACACAAATATTTCACACAGCTTTATAGTGAAGCAAGAAATGCACTGGGAACTATTGTCAAGAAGGGTCACTTTTTTTAGGTTTATCATCCTTGACAGTGTCCCTTTAAGACTATCTGCTAAAAAGGATGAGTTTATTTTCACCAACAAAGGCAGAATACTATTGGACCCTTAGGATGTGAGCCCAGTGGTTCGAAGAGACCGACTGAGTCAGTGAATCAGGGAAAAACAAAATGTTCATCTGAAGTGGGGTACCAGAGGGACTACGAAGAGGGAGGAAAAGTCTGCAAGGATCTGGGGACTGATGTTTTGGGAATTAGTCTTAGTCCACCTCTGTTTACTGTAGAAAAGGTGACTTTGAATTGATCTAATAGCAAAAAAATTTTGATGAAGTGGAAGAAGATAAGCTAGAGTCAGGAGTGCAAAAACCAGGAAACACATTGTCAAACTAGGAAATCAAGAGTAAACAGGGAATTGAGGCAAATAATTCTGCCTGAAACAGTAGTAAACATATGGAATAATTGGCCAGCGAAGCAAGTAATCTAAATGAGTTTAAGAGACAGCTGGACACTTTTATCTCAAGAGAGAAAGGATTGAAGGATGAAGTGATAAACCAGGGAGTTGGAGATGAGATATACCAAAAGGGAAAAGGCTTGTTGGGCCAAGCGTCTTTTCTCTAATCAGCAGTTTTTTATGTTTATATATGTAATATGAAGAGTTGCCATATGAATATACTATTTCCACATAGTTGTCAATATGCCTGAAGAAGCAGCATTTTGCCTCAGGAGTTGGATTTGCAGTGTCCACTGTCAGCAATAGATGTGCTGGATCCACCAGTTAAAGACATGTTACCAAAAAAAAGCTTTCGAACAATTGTCAGTGTATTTCATTGCTTCAACTTTCAGATTGCTTCCTTTAATAGTGTCTTTAATCCCTTTGTGGGCAAACCAGTGGCTAGTGAAAGTGAGAAGAAAAGCCATGGATTTCCATTTCAACTAGCCCCAAGGGGAGATGTTGCTTTGTCTTATTGTCTCCCAACCAGAAGGTTTTGGACATGCCATGAGGGAAGCATTATATGTATATCAGCAAACAGAGCCAAATTAATCCCCAGTGTAACTATATTGAAGCTCTGTCTCTCAGCTGGGACTGAATTTGGCCCACTGAGTGCATCATTCATCTTCTCCTATCATCAAAATCACTTTATCATTTACCAAGGAGTAACCAACACCTTCTATTAGAACAAACGAGAAATACAGATCAAAGAAAAATACCAACAGTAAGAATCAGATTTTTAACATGGGCCTTTTTATCCAGGCACAAAATGGTACTTGTAACACAAATCCTACCATTTAGATGTCTAAATACCTGACTGCCTCCACAAATCAGGAATTTTAGATGTGTGAATGACAGGATTTGTGCCTGCAATTAATTGCAGGTGCAAAACTGCACCCATGGAAAAGGAGTCCAGGTTGAGGCCCTTTTAAAAATTAGGCTGTTGCACTGCAAACCAAATGAATTGCAAAGACTACATTTCCAGGCTTGATTCTGCCTTCAGTTGCAGTTTTATACTGGTGTAACACCATTGACTACAATAGTTACTCTTGATTTACACTGGTGTAAGTCAGAGGAAAATCAGGCTGTCTGGGAAGCAGGATGTCTCCGTTCTGAGAGTGCAGCTGCACCACTTGTGTTTGGACAGATAAGAAGCATTGCCAGCTTCCTCTATTTAAAGTATTGGGAGAGATTTCTGAAATTCCCATTTTGACACTAAAATTACAGATTTTTGACAGCACCCTTGCTATTGTGCCTCCCATCCCCTGCTGCGTTAAATCAGCATTTCTGGAAAGAGTGACCCCTGTTAGAGGCAGTTCCAGAAATGTAGATTGACTCCACCAATGGGCAGACAACTCAACAGCAAGGGTCTTTTAAAAGTAAACAAAGGAGAAAGAATAGGAAGGGAATGCCAACTCTGAGTAGATGTTTAATACAAACCCTTGGGTTCAATTGCATTAGCTCCTTTGTCTGTGCCTTGTCATTTTGCTATGCGAAGGTAGTCTGAAATAAGGATTTCCACAATATTATCTTTGGACACATATTTCTTTGTACTATCTACTTGCAATTCCTGATTGTTTTTAATGAAGTGCAACAAAGCAAGGCAACAAGTTTAATTTAAATAAACTTGCACAAAAATATGTGGGCAACCATAACAATTGGGAGAAATGTGATCATCCCCACTCTATTTATTACAGCTCTGATCCGGAATTCTCTGATTATTTCATTGCCTTGTTCAGATATACAACAGGGCTTTCCTTTCCTCTTGATGCTTGGGATTTTCGTGCATAATCCCACCCCCACCCATCAGAGAGAAGAATAATAAATCCTTCTGTCTACAAATCATGCACTGGGCACAGTTTCCTCTTTCTACACTTCAGTATGCAAGTGTTTGTAATAAAGACCAAATTTGCTCAATTCTCTCTCTCTCTCTCCCTTGGCAGGGTTATCCTTCATGTGAAACTAATCCTACAGAAATCACTTTGTAATCAAAAAGTATATTATATTTATATCACATTTTCCATTAGGACCATGTGTTGACCATATCTTTTCTAATTTTTTTGCCTTCTGCAGTTAATTTCATAGGAAAGGCTACCCCTCTTTATAGACTAGCATTGCAGCAAGTGGTTCACCAGAGATTCAGTCTTTGGGGACAATGATAAGCCCCATGGGGTTTGCTAAGTCTTTGCTGTTCATCAGACAGCTTGGATGGAAAGGGAGCCTGACAATCAGCTAATATTTTTCTATTTGTATTTGAAGGTTTAGGTGTGTTACCTGAGACGGAGGCAAGCTGGGGGATAAGGAGTGGAGAGAGAAACTCCAGATTACAGATGCAGTGCTTCATTGCTGCTGTTGTTGTGCTTCATTATTCTGGAGGGTTTGTCTTTGAGGTTTCTAGGGAGCGAGTGGTCAGGGACTGGGAGTCAAAGTTCCTGGGTTCTTGCCCTGTTATGCTGACTTGCTGTGTGATCTTAAGCAAGTTTTTTAATGCTCAGCATGCTAAAGATGAGCCCTTTCCCTTCTCATCTCTCTGAGAGCTCTCTAATCCTGATGTGCTCATGATGTTGGCTTGCTTCCCTTTGCTACTAGCTCTTCTTAGTCCAGGCCAAGACCCCCAATTTAGCCTTCTGGTGTATGCAGCCTCCACTCTGCTGGTTCCCAGCCTGAGGGAATAGTTGCAATTGCATGAAGGGGGATTCAGGGCCAGTCAGTACACAGCAACAGGTCAGGACTCTTACCTGGAGAATCTCCCAATGGCTAGAATTCCTTCCTTCTGCCAGCACAGTACACCTGGGTAGCAATCCCAGAAACTGGCTTTTCCTTATAGCAAACAATGCCTAAGAATTAGCCAGCATCCTGAGGCTTAATTCTTCTATGCCTCATTTTATCCACATTTATGAAAAAAGGCCTGATCATACTTACCTAACACCTCACATTGTTATTAATACAAATGATTTATATTTTATAAATGAAAGTGATATAAGTGCACATGATTTACTTTAATTAAATGCTCCTTAGGTTCACAGACTTGGAGAGCTTTGGGGAAAGAAAAAGCCAGAGTGAGAGAGCTTCCTTGTCAGGTGCAGCTTTCCCAGCCACAGCTCCAGTTTTGCTGGATCCCCAATCCAGAAAGAAATATATCTTCTGTGCTGTATGAATGATGCCAGACCCCCCCCCCCTTTTTACTGAGAGCTTTAAAAATGTGGCTTAAGAACATTTCTGCTGTGCGTGCTTCAAGTTCCATTTCCTGCTTCATTGTTTTATTGTGATTGTAGCAGAAAACATTTTCTGTTCTTTGTGTATGACTCATAATCATTGTTGCTGACTAGTCATTCGGCTCAGTCTTGCTGCTGAATCCCAGACCTTGTCCGAGGTCTGCATTGTTCTAGTACTTGGGTGGAAATACATACAAGTTTCTCTCTCTTTTTACCTTGCAAGGTAAACATGAGAGAGATATTAAATTTTCCATGTGTTTCCAGACATATCTTATCTCCTAGATTAGTCACTGGAAGCTGATGTTTCAGTCTGCTTAATGTTGACCTCTTGAGTAGCAAACTTCCTTGAAACACACAGATAAGCAAAAAACTTTAACAGCAATTAGCAAGGGAGTGGCTGGGGTGGTGAATTAATGCATTAGCCTTTTACCTGTGAAGATCTGGATTCAAATGTGACTGAAAGCTCACAGGTAAAAAAAAATCAGCATAATCTCAGCTCAATTTTATAGGGAGAAATGACCCACACTTCAGAAACAGTCTGGATTGAAAGTGCTTGCTGAAAGAGTCTATTTCTCTTTCAAGTCAGAAAAAGAAGCTCTATATCTTCTTTAAAAGGGACTCCAGTCATCACATCATTCTCCTACTTTTCACTCTTAGAAAAGTCCTACTGGGCCCTGTATTGAATCACTGGGAATTCTGCATGTGAAGAGCTAGCAGGGGTCAGGCCTTCGACAGTTTTTTACTCAAATATCCAGTAACAATCTGACCACACAATGTTAATTATTTCTCAACAGAATCCAACTGTTTTATTTTTATCCCAATAGGTTGTAAATATTGGGAAGACATGATAACCAATAGAGCTAGGCAAACTAGTCATAATGAACCATTTAGACAACAAGTTTTTCCCTATTCACAAGTTGTTCATGAACCGACTTTGATTTTTATAAATTTGTTCATTATTCAACAGATGTTCCATGTAGACAAATCGCAGCCTGGGAATTGCTCACAAAATGGGTTCTTCACATGTATTCACTTTTCATTAGTGCTGCTGTACAACTGGTCATGTTAGTCACATGGTTCTGTTTTTGTCTCTGTCTGGATGAGCACAACTGTAGTGAAGAGAGGAAGGATGTGATCAAGTTTTTAGTTCTTTCCAGGGCAGTGTGGGAACAGTTTATTGAGTGAGGAGGAGACAGGCTGGCAAAAATAGGGAATATTTTACATCTTTTCTTTTCCAGCCCACTTGATTCAGGCCTTTTCTATAGTCGATCAGATTTTTAATTAATTTTAATTTGTCACTTTCACAGAAAGCAATTGTATGTGGTGCATGCAGACACAACCACAAAGGGTGCAGTTAGCTTTTTCCCCCTATGTCTTTGTATTATCTATATGTACCCAGAACTCTGGCCAGGAAATTTGCACAATCATAGCTGCAAAGTGTGCAGTTATTTGCAGGTCTCTTTAACTGCCTATGCCAGGGCTCTGATCTGGGATCTGGGGATTCCTCGTGGTGCTGTATTGCCATTCAGCACTGCACAGCAATTGTTCATATATTTACTATGTACATTTAATGAATTTCCCACAGGGCTGTTTCAAGCAAAGCCAGGATCCCCTGCAACACTATTCAGTCAGGTCCCGCACATTATGATCAAAGTTCATTGTGTGTGACCTCCTTCCCCAACTTGTTTGGCTACACCAGCTAGATGGGAAGTGAGGAGAGGCAATCGGGAATGTATCCAGGACTGGTGTGTGTGTTTATGAAGAGAATTAGGGGAATTGTGAAGGAAGGTTTCTAGTGAAATAGCAGAACGCAGGAAGCTGTAATGTACCCCAGAGCAGGTCAAGAAGCTGAAGGACATCCTGCTAGCCATGGTTATTATCATCACGGAGTTCTCAGTCAGGATGAAACAGCTCTTGTTCAACACAGCATGGCACAGACACATGAGCAGCAAATATCACGCTAATATTCCAACCCATCCCTTTTGGAGTGGTGGCCCATAACTGGGAGAGAGAAGGGCATCTGGCAAAAAGATAGGCTTCTGTCCTGTGGTGGTCCAATGGGATATTCCTAACATAGGCACCACCAGCGTAGCTATGTTGTCACAATCTGACCCTTTGCTAGTGGTGGGCCCTGGTGATCTGCTGGAAAGAAACGGCAGTCTTTGTCAGGACAACTTGACAGGCTAAAGCAAGAAGCCATCGCTTCCAGTTCTGCCTTCTCTGCCCCCCCAAAAATTGTTTTGTCATTAAATGAATTTTGCTAATGGACCTGGAGCTAGTTCCCATGCAAAAATTCAACCAAACAAAATTTTACTTGCAAAATATTTATTTTAAAAAGTTACTACAAAAGGAATCTAAACATAGCAAACCCAAAATCAGTTGAATTTGCTGTAGTGTTCCAAATTATTTTTTCCTACTACGCACCCAATTCTGGATACTAATCACTGATCAGTTTTGCCTTTTCCCCAGAACACACAAAACATCCTTTACCTCTTAATTATAAAACCCTCCTGACAGATTTTTTACAGTATATGGTTTCTAGAAAATGCACAAGTCTATATATCACATAGTATTTAGAATGCATTATTCTTAAATATCTCTTCAAGGGTTTGAGGTTAGATTCAAATCCCTTTATAAAGAAGGGCATTTACAAGGCAATTGGAAGGGTACTTGAAAATTATATCTTAAGTATGCAACACGTGGTCTGTTTCCTCTTTTTATAAATGAGCTGAATAACATGATGCAAAAGGTTGACGTTTTACAGCAGATAACACATTGAGTATTAACCAGTGTAACAAAGTTGCATTGTTTCTAATACATGTGATTATTAGTTATTTAAGTCCAATCCTGAGAGGTGCTGAGTACCCTCAACTCTCGTTTACTTCAGTAGGAATAGAGGGTATTCAGCCCCATTCAGGAGGCACTCAGAATCTGGGCTGGCCATAGGTACGCAAAAGGAAATAAATATAAAAATCAGCTGAGACTTGCTAATCAAAACGCATCATCAATGACTCTGCATAATGATCTTGCTGTTGCCAGTGTGGCTAGGAGTGACTGCTTGCATCATAAAAATAATCAAGGTCTAATGTGATACTGGCCTGGTTATGTCTTTCGTATTTTGGTATGAAAGGGAGTAAGACGTTAAATGTCTCATCAGGCTGAATAGTAAAAATTAATACAGATTGGCTGTACTGGTAATTTTATGTGATAAAGTTATTAAAGCAGTGTCAATAAACCAGGAACAAGTGATGTGTAAAATAATTAACACTAAAGGGAACATAATAAGTTACTTATTAAAATCCATAGATAGATTATGTGACCCTGTCATTAGAAGGAGTATGAATCACATGACTTACTATACATCTTCTGATATGAGCACCCCATTGCACTCTGTCAGATTACTGGCTCCTGACATTAAATAAGATTCAGGTGTGATTTATTGTGTGGCCTTTTGACAGGAGCTGGAGTCTGAAATGGTGTCGGCTTTGCTGGTGCTCAGCACTGTTTTCATTCCCTCCTGATGTAATGCAAGTGTTACATTTAGTCAACCGAATTATGTGTAGTTCGGTGAGATTCTCTCTCACTCCCTGTAGTCATTGTTCCACTCATAATAAAATTATCCTATCAATTTGCCACAAGAGGAACACTGGAGTTCACTAAATTACAGCCATGTGTGTTTGCGCTATAGACAAAGTGATACCAATTAAACAAAAAATCCTAGATTCTATTTTTAAATTGCTCATGGAGAACAGTGAGATTGGTTCACAGGGGAGGTCACTTCTGAATCCTACACACTGGAAATTTCATTTTCCTTAATTAGAAAAACAGCATTTATCTAGAAACAGAAAAGGAATAAAAACTGGGTACGGCACTAAATAATATGTCAAAAATGACACCTGACCTCCCCTATGACTGATTAGTTTGAGAGATTTGCTATGTGAGGTGGAAGTACCATTTTGCCTTTTTTTTTTTCTTCCTTGAAAATGGTGTTTTTATACACAGACAGCAAAACATCCCTGTTCTGACAGCTGAAGCTAAGCCACCTCAGTGGTTTAACAGCACTGCAGAGCACTGCCACACAGAAGACCTGAGTTTGGGAGTGGCCTCAGGGCACTCTCTTTATAAGTCTTTGATGCTCTGATGTGTCACAGAGGTGATGTGCTTTGACTCCAGGCAGCAGTGGCGACTGATGGCTCCTGACTCTATAAGCGCCTCCTGATGGCTGCATTATGCAGCAGCATTTACATGAATCTTAGCGGAGGCTGCTTGTCCATCCAGGGTGGAGAATGAGTAGACATGATGGTGATTTACTAAAGGAAAGAGGGAGAGTTGAGGGACAAAAGGGGAAATGGTGGCCCTAGAAATAATGATAATCATAGGACTTTGTATGTTAAAGCATTTTACAGATACCAATTAATTGATTTATTAATAGCTCAGTCAGCAAGTTAGATAAGTCTGTGTAGTTAAGTATCATGCCCAAGGCCATACAATCCCTTAGCAGAGCCTGTACTCGAGTCCAAGGGTGACATCATGGCTCCATTGAATTCAATGGGAGTTTTGGAATTGACTTCAGTGGGGCCACGGTTTCATGCCTGGGCTCCTGTTTACCAGACCTATTCCTAATACACTAGACCACGGTGGTAGAAAAGCAGTCTTAGGTCTCAGTCCTTTGGGCCATGTTTTGTCTTTATTTGAGAAAACTGACACTCAGGATTAGTATATGCTAGCAACTTATATCGGTATAACTACATCGCTCAGGGCTGTGGAAAATAGGGGAGGTGGATTAACTTCGCCAATGGGAGAAGCCATGCCGTCAGCGTAGGAAGCATCTTCAGTGAAGCATTTTCTGTGTAGACAAGCCCTGAGATGCCTCTGTGAATGGATGGAGTCAGCCGACTCCGTGGGTGCTACGGCGCTGGAGCACCAACGGGGAAAAATTAGTGGGTGCTCTGCACCCACCGGCGGCCAAGCTCCCCACCACCCCCCACCCCACCTCCTCCTCTGCCTCCTCCCCGAGCGCGCCACGTCTCCGCTCCTCCCTCCCTCCCAGCGCTTGCTGCCACCAAACAGCTGTAGCAAGCTCCGGGAGGGAGGGGGGAGGAGCGGGAACATGGCATGCTCAGGGGAGGAGGCGTGGAAGAGGCGGGGCCAGGGCAGGGATTTGGGGAAGGAGTTGAATGGGGCAGGGAGGGGGCAGAGTTGGGGTGGGGACTTTGGGGAAGGGGTTGGAATGGGGGCGGGAGGGGGCAGGGCAGGGGTGGAGTCGTGGCGGGGCTGGAGGCAGAGGGGGGTCGAGCATCCACCGGTGCCAGAAGAAGCCGGCGCCTATGCACACACCTCATGAAGGGGAATGTGATGTAAAACAAGTCTCATATTTCTTTTTAGTCAGTGTTTCCAACTTGCTCCAGGAAAACAATGTCAACTATGTGTTGCAGTATGAAAATTTTACCAAAGTGTTTCACAAATACCTTTTGAGTGAAAGAGTCAGACACTGCTATGTTAGGTCATTGTCACAATGCTATATATTATAGTTAGTGTTGAGATAATATTTCAGTATATTTGAGATAGAATTTTACGGTATTTTGACAACTTGTGAGCAGACTTCTACAGGGTTAGGTTTTTTTTGGTTGGATGCTCATTCCAAATCTCTTGAGTCTACGAAATACACCTTGAAGTACAAGAACAAAGTGTGTGTGTGTGTGAAATATCTAGTATTTTGCGCATTTTATACGCAAAGGTTTGGTTTGGCTCAGTCTTATTGTATCCAAAATGTTTTACCCATCCCCCCTTTCAGTCACCTGCCTTTTGGTATGAAATTTCTCAGACTTCATCACAGCCCAGAAAACAATTATTTTTGGTAAGTTAAATAAATGTAGTCAGCCATCTATGAGTTATCCAAGCATGGATATAGGGAAATAAACATTTTCCTCTTAGAATACGTTCCGCTTTTTTTTTTTTTTTTCTAATCTCAGATATCCTCTCTCAAACGTCTTTGTATTAAACCTTTAAACTGGGCATGTAAATACAGTAGTGAGGACTAGTGAAGAAAAAACTGGGTTTGATTCAGCCCTGGGTTATACAGGTTTCTCCTAGACTGCGGCTGAGGCTCCTTGGTGTGGACAGTCTGCCTGGAAAGGGGAGTTTCATCGACAGCCTTCAAACCACCAGTGGGCTTGGAGTCAGACAGCACAGCAGGGCCTTGAGTAAGGACCTGCACAGGAAACCAGAGAAGCAAGAAGCTGAGGAAGCTCACAACTTAGCCCATTATTTGTTTTCACTAACTTCAAAAAGGTGAACCAGGTTGGGATGCTGAGCATATGCAGATACAGATATTTTATTGCATGATCTTTCTTGTATTCACAACTTATTCTACTCACTTTCACTAAGAGAGAAAACATAGGGTAAAGGATGGGTTGGAAGTGCCCACTTTTAAAACCCAGAGGCCTTAGTGGACTGCAGGCAAAAAAAATCTATCCTGTAAAGAA
Source organism: Emys orbicularis (assembly GCF_028017835.1). Taxonomy (NCBI): domain Eukaryota; kingdom Metazoa; phylum Chordata; order Testudines; family Emydidae; genus Emys; species Emys orbicularis. Next base: position 57,137,715 of record NC_088686.1, on the reverse strand, counting down.
CAGGGCCCTTGGCCTATGGGTGAGTACAACATCAATGATACACTTCCTTATATTTTCAGCATGGAACCTCTGCAGTTGTTTGTTTTTTTTAAAAATCAGACATATGGCAAACTCTAATAATGGATTAGCAAATGAATACATGAATCTCAGGATGAATAAAGCATGGGAAGTTTAGCAAATAACAATGGCAAAAGCAGTTGCTGGCTACTCTCAAGAAAGTCACAGTGTTGGTGTGAAGATGTATGGCCGTGTTTGGTTTCAAAAGCTAAGCAGAGCTGGTACTTGATAATATTTGGTAGATAAAGCACTGTGGCCTAGAAGATAGTGTACTGGACTGGGATTCAGGAGACCTGACTTTTATTCCCAGCTTCATCACTGGCCTGCTGGGTGACCTTGGGCAAGTCACTTCACTGCTCTGTGTGCCTCAGTTTCCCTACCTGTAAAATGGGAATAATTATATTGACCTCTTTTGTAAAGTGCTTGGAGATCTCCTGGTGAAAAGTGCTATATAAATATGACGTTGTTATTTTTTTATTACCTAATTGAGAGACCTAAAAGAAATCTGGAACATATGGACATTTTGTGCAATGGACTGTTGCTTTCGAAGCTCAAATAAGACTATTAGGAAAGTGAAAATGCAAAACTTCCTTAATAAGTAGCCTGAGTTCCTTTGGTTGCAAAAGTCTCGGGTTCAGTTTGTTACTGAACTGGTTTATCCACTAATAAAAATAATATTTAATGTGATGCTTGCTTACCTGGATACCATTCTGTACTCTTCACATCAGAGTTCGTGTTTTTTATTTATTCTTCCTAGAATTCTCTTATTCATTACCTGTTCTGACTATAGTTGTAATTGAAACATATTTATTTTAAGCATCCTTTATTTTCAGTGTCCAGTAATTTTTTGAAACAGTTAGCTCCTAAGCTGAAATTTTGCAAGTTTACTTTCATCCTTGAGGTTAAAATTTTAACCATTTAAGTTTGAAAATTTGAAACCAGTTAAGCTACTTTTCAGTAATTCAAGTAAAAGTAGGTGGTTTTGTTTGTTTTTTTATTTTTTAGTAAATACAAATCTGAAATACATTTCTTGTCCCATTTTCCTCCTTTAATTATTTTTTTCCTTTTACGGAAAAACAAGGAATATAAATGCAAAAAATTAGATCTAGGATAAAATTTTCGAAAGCACCTAAGAGACATAAGTGCCTAAGTCCCATTTTTTAGACTTCCAAGTCACACTTTGAAAATTGTACTCATAGTTTTGAATGAAGAGGACTGAAGATCTAACCACACCTTCTTGGGCATATACATTACAAATTTGCTCCAGCTCTAAACCAGCTTACTAGGGTTACATGGAGGCGATGCAGTTGACTTTGATTGGTCAGTAGGTAGGGCAGAAGATAGATGACTCGCATCTTAAAGGTGACAGGAACTGGATGGAAAGCTTCCATGACATGAAAGGTCTCACTGCTCCCTTTGACTTCAGTGACAGTAGGACTGGGCCTCAGTTTATTTTTCTGGTTATTGGAGGATCAGAATAGGGAAAAGTTCAATTCCTTTCAAATATGTAAAGCTGCTCTTTTAAATCCATCCTTAAAACCTGCCTCTGCCATAATGCCTACAAAACACTCCCATCTGGCACTAGTTAGGCAAATGACTTTTGCTTTTCTGCTAAACTCCGTTTTATTGTTGTCTAATTTTCCCAAGTCACACCCTCCCCATTTGTCTCACCTCCACCTGTAGAGTCCTTTCTGATATATAGATTGGGAGATCTGGGGTAGGGGATATCTTCTTTATTATTTGTCGGTACAGCACCTGGCACAATGGAGCCTTGATCCTAGATCGGTTTTAATAGGTGCTACCATAATAAAACAATAAAAATAAGACATTATTTGCTGAATAGTATGCCATTGAAAAGAGCTGTATAATAGTATAATGAAAATCCTTTGTGTATTTCATGCATGCAAAGAGGCAGAGTTAAGGTTTCTACAGGAATCTGAATGTACTGACTTTCATAAATCCTTCCTCACTTTGCTGCTACATTAACATAGAACCAAAATTTTTGCAGGGCCTAACTCCATTGATTTTGATGGAATTAGGCCAGCAGAGAATTTGGCCCTTAGTTCTTACATTTAATAAAGGCAGGATGTAACCCAAACTGGATATTTAAAATGTTTAATAATCAAAATGGATTTGAGCACTCGTTAAGTAGTGTGTTCACTATAGTCTCACTGGATCACTGCTCTTGGGAGCCAAGCGTTTTTGGGTCTTAGGAAAGACCCAGGAGCACAGTGAAGGCAATAATTATAACAGCAGTCAGTCTATAGGGAGCAGAAGTGTAGTATTCTATGTCTGAATGTTATTACTACAAAGTCATGTCTGAGACAGGAGCAGGAGGAACATTTCTGCTACAAGAGGAGTGGTTATTTCATTTTTAATATGAACATTCACAAATATTTAAAATAGCATAAAATTACTAGTGATTTAGCTGGCTCTACACCTGTAACCAAATACACATTGTAGATTTTTATTTTTATTTTCTTTAGCTCTCAGGCAAATTTCACTGCTTGGTAGCATCTCACACCAGACAAAGCTCAGGCAGGAGATGAAAAAGCATGAAGCATAAACAACACAGCACCAATACAGTTTCTTGTTCATTAAAGAATACAAGGATTGTAAGCTAAGTGGGAAGGAGCTGGTCGGGAGCTATCTTGAATGCCTGCAGGTTAAAACATCAGGGATCAGAAAGCAAGTTCCAAAAGCAAGTGCACCTTGGAATGAGAGGTTGTTGATGAATTACTGTGTGCATGTTTTAATTACACTATCATCTTGAGATTTTTGTGAATTGATCTGCACAGTAGTTTTAAAGCTCTCACTCCCCCCCGCCCCTCACCCAAACATCTGAGCTTTGTGTGCCAGGACTACTTCTAGGGAAAGAAATTACTCATCTTTGAGATTAGTATGGAGAAAAGGGGGGAAAAACACACAAAAAGGGACAGCATGTTCTCTTTTACTAATCAGTGTGTTTAAATATAAACTATTCATATAATTATTCCAGCATATATTTTCTTCCAGGCTGCAGACAAGCAGAAAAAATTGAAACATGAAAAATTGGAAAATGCTACTGTGGTATAAAATCTGCTTACACAAATCTACTTGTATTCCTTTCTGTGTTCCTTACCAATAGTAGGTACATTGCTAAAACGAAGAAAAAATATTGGCTTGAGAGAGTCAACGCATTCCTATGATAGACACAGTCACAAAATATTTGATCAACTCTGTAAAAAGGAAATTAATATTACTGATGTTCTGCCCAGGATGAGTTTGGGCAAATGTGACTGAGGTGGATACTTAAGAATAATATTAAGCAGGGTGGGGTTGGAAGCTCTTCCGGGCAAGAACTATGTCTTCCTCTGTATTTGGAAAGCACCAAATATATAATATATAAACTAAAAATAATTGAAATTACATAGAGAGGTTTTATGGGGAATAGCAAAAAAAAAAAAAAACCTGATTAAGCCTCACAACAGCCCCATAGGGTAGTGTAAAAGGTTCGTGCCGGGGCTTGACCCTCCTGGGCAGGAGGGGAGCCACACCGACTCACTACAGTAGGTATTACTATCCTCATTGAACACATAAGTAAATTGGGGCACACAGGAGTTCAGGCACTAATTCAACAAGGTACTTAAGCATTTGGCTAACTTTAAACATGTGAGCTGCCCCATTGATTCACCCACACTCACATGGCAAACCACTAGCAGATCTGAGAACAAAACCCGCAAGTCCAACTTCTCAACTTCAGACTTAAACTATTAGGCCACACTGCCTAGAATGCCACAAACCTAGGGATGCCAGCTGAATGTTGAGATTTCTGAGGTCACTCAGGCAAGCAGAGGCCAACGGGCCTCACTGAAATGCTTGTTCAAATGTTGGGGCACTCATATAGGAGCGATGGGATTCCAAATCCTGTCGTTGCCCAATAATAATTAATAATTAATTAATAATACTTAACACCCATCAAGTGCTTTACAAGCATTAACTAATTAAGCTAATTCACTAAAGGTCTGTCCTTTGTACTCTCACAATACCCCAGATCTTTTTGATCATACACCCTAAAGAGTACATCAGTAATGTTAGTTTTAGCTTAACATTATTTGCCAATTTTGATCATTAGGAATGAAGTTAATCAAATATCTACTGTGTCCCATTTTTCCACTTTATGTTTCATTCTGCACTTACTATTTTTATCTTTATTAAGAGCTACTGCTCAGTGGCCTTAAAGAATTCCACCATTCAACAGAAACTTTTCTTTCCAGAGACTCATGCTAATTAGTACTTGTTTGTGGCTTCACTGTGATTTATGAGCTACTCTGAGCTCTGCATAGCGAAATATCAGACTATCTCCATATCTGTCTATTAATTTGTTTATCTTTCTATCTGTCTACCTATCTGCTGAAATTTAAAACAGTGCAATAACTTTGAGAACAGTGACACTAATGCAGCATTAGATTAAAAGAATGTTACTTTATACAGGCGTAAATGCAATTTAGAGGCACTTAGAGGAAGCTATATACTTAACATGATTCTTGGCCCGCAAAGACAGGTTGATCCCACTCATTTTGGGATTGCTAATTTGCAGTTAATTAGGAAGATTGATTCTGTTCTGCGATGCATAGGCCCAACCCCAAATGCATTTTTCTGGTTTCCCTGGCACCATGCTAGTTATCATTGTCATGGTGCACATATAACTGAATGACACAGATCCTCATAAAACAGTAATAGTTTCTGGGTTTGGGAAAGTAAATCTAGTAACCATTTGCAAACATTTATCTGGCTTAACTTTTACCCTAAAACCTAGTGCCACTTGCGTTTAAAACAATTCTCCAATTACATTCCACTGAGAAAGTTTATTGCAATTCTCCAGAGAAGTGATTGAATCTTCAACCGAAAATAATACATAAGAACATAATACAATTTACTCACTGGGACAAAGACATGAAACTTTTCAAAACTAGCCAGTGGCAATAATACAATCTAGGACTTTTGGATAATATGTATATACACTTTGTTTGAAGGAACTTGTATTCTTAAATGAATGCAGTGGGTCTGGCATACTTATGATTGTTCTTTTTCACGAGCTAACATTTCAGTGTGTTATCTCTATTCATTTTAGACTAGCTTGTGACTACATGCCTACACAAGGGAGTAAGAGTAAATGGTAGGAGAGGTACAGAAGCCACAAGTCTTCTCTCACCCCCTCTAAGTACAAGCCAGCATTGAGGTATGAGGGTGCCATAATTTGCTGTTTGTATAAGCTGGCAGCAAATTACTACTGCGTCAGAGCAATGGGGAATTGTGCCTCAGTGGGGTGTCTCTGAGGCCCAGTACCTCCTGGAACTACACCTGGGTTGATGCAGCTTACTCAGAGATGAGAATAAAGTCAGAATATAATGCTCTCTTACTATCAGGGCCGGCTCCAGGGTTTTGGCTGCCCCAAGCAGCCAAAAAAAAAAATAAATAAAGCCGCGATCGCAATTGCGATCGCGATCTGCGACAGCAATTCGGCGGGAGGTCCTTCGCTCCGAGCGGGAGTGAGGGACAGTCTGCCGAATTGCTGCCGAATAGCTGGACCTGCCGCCCCTTTCCGGAGTGGCCGCCCCAAGCACCTGCTTGCCAGGCTGGTGCCTGGAGCCGGCCCTGCTTACTATGTGATATACTGAGTGTACTTAGTTTGAACAATGTCTTGGATGCTGTCATTTTTACCAATTTGAATGCCCTGCAGGAAAAGTTATCTAAATAAGGTGAGCTTTTTTTTCTGCCTGTTTGCAGTGAAACTTGCCTGATTTAGGCCTGATTACTTTTCCTAGCTTGGGGTTTCCTTGCAACGTAAAGGTTGAGGCACATTCTCCAAGGGATCATGAACCCTGGAGAGAGCCTGGTCAATGTTACCATGAACACGTCGCTCTGGGCATGTACAGTCCCACATCAGAGGATCTGGTCCTCAGTAGGTATATAGCACCTAGCATGTTTGGGTACTATAATAATAGTTTGATTCTATACCACTCTCACTGGAACAAAGCCATGAAACTTTTCTAAACTAGCCAGTGGAAATATTTTTCTAAAATATAGCTAATGAAAATGGGCTGAATCAGTCTGAGAAAATATGGCTACATTAAACCTGAGGGGACCCTGCTGGGCCAGAGGTATTTTGTTATCCAGGTCAGGGAGAGAGAGACTGAGGTGCTAAACTGTAGGATGTTCCCCAGCCTAATAACTTCTCTTCCTCTAAATTTCAATGTCATTTTATTTTCTTACTTATGTGTGAATGCCGTGTTTCTTGTGGCCCTTCACCTTTCCCCTTTGAGATGTTTTCTGTGTTAAAACACTCACCTTTTTTTAACAATCCTTAAAGCTACTAGTAACACTAAAAGTATCAAAATAGATCCCAGCTTCCAGAATGCAGGATGGGCAGAATGCCTGATGGACACATCTCTCAATCACATTTTCATCAGCTCATGCAAGGTACACATGTGGTTTGTTGGCAGTACATGTGATTGCAGCCCGCAAGGATCAGGATCAAAGCTAGCAACTTCCCAAGTCGAAGCCAAACTTGTATCTCTGCTGGTTTATTTGAGTTTTTCTCCACATCTTCCATGGCTTCCCTGTGCGTTTGTAATTATATCAGTTGCATATTTAAAACTGGTTTGAGTGTCCCCTTGTAGGAGCCAAATTCTACAATCAGATCACACATGTGGCTCCCATTGCAGTCCAGGCTGAGCCAAATGTGCTCATTCCATCACAGAATTTAGCCCTACATTTGATAAATATGAATGTAGAAGGCAGGAAATATGTAAGGACAAGGGACGAGTGCATGTGTTTTTTCCAGACCGTTAAAGAAAAACCATTTAAAAGCCCTTGATCAGTGTCCTTGCAGTTCGGTGTTGTACCACTAGGCTCCCTACCACATGTTAGGAAAGGGCAATTGCACATTGTTATAGGTTGCTGAATATTTTCTTTTTTGAAAAGTAGATCAGTACCAAATCTGCCTAGCAAAGGATTTCTGAAAAAGCGTAATGGCTCTTGTATTCATATTTCCATTTGTGTGCTGTAGATGGTACCCTGGTTAGAACATCAAGCTGTAGAATATGTAGAACTAATATCTCGTCCAAGACCTGATAATTTTCTGCCCTTCCATTGTGATGTCTTATTTAACTAGGTTTGCTTCTTTAGTGCTGCACTTATTAAATCAAACACTTAAGAAATACAACAATGTATATTTTTTTAAAATGTTCATCTTTGAGCCTGGCAGCTTCTCACACTACAATAAAACATGTTGCAAACATATTACAGATGGATACCATAAATGAAAAATTAGCTTTTGAAGGCTCAGATGGTCTATAATGCACTTGTTCCAGGGTTAACTTGTGCGTCTGTGGTATATTTTATTACTTCTTGTAGTTTTATAGATGTTAAGGCAGGGAAGTCTGCAGTCCTAACCTCATCAAATAGCATAAAAAGAGTAAAGATAGCAAGGGATCATTCAAGGTGCTGCGAGGTAGCATAAGTAGCGAGCGCTGACTGTCGCAGGTCCAAGTAGTCTGCATCACAGGCAGTGTACATATGGATTACACTATATACTTTTTAGTTTAGCAAGTTAGTCTCCCTATCACCTGTGGATATTATGGATGAGACCCTGAACCCCACTCTGCTCCCTTTGCACCTCTCCAGCAATGCAAGGAAAGCGGACTCTGATGGTGTCTCCCACACCAGGAGATTCCCCTGGTATGGGGGACTCCCTGGCAAGTGGAAAGTTGGCATATCTAGGCTCTGCACCACCTTTGGCACACATTCTGGATGCACCCAGCTAGTGGGTGGCTCCTTGGGAGCTGAGATCCGAGTTTAGAGCAGCCTCCAGCTATTTTGAACTTTGATGAGGCCAGGTTGGCCTGAAGATCAGAGAGCTGCAAGACTAGGTACAGAAGAGGGTCTGGGTCTATAGTTACCAATGGGCAAAACTCAAGCTGTTTAGATAGGTCACCCGAAAGTTCAGCTGCTTATTTGAATCTTGTAAAGTATTCACTTTTCCCTCCTTTTGTGTCTCATCTTCCTCTCTACTCCTACCCCACAGGGTCATTTTCAGTCTCTCAGTCCTTCCTTTGCCATGATTCTCTGTCCCATCATTCTATTTCCCTCCATCAACCAAACTCTTTTAAACATCATCTTCTCCTTCCCAGTGACCCATCCTCTCCCCTACCCCATATTATTTTCCTTTTCCTTCAAACCTCCCAATCTGACCCATGATCACCCTTCCTCCCTCCAAGTAGTCAGATAACCCACCCCTGCCGGGACCTGGTGACTCCCACCACCCTTCACTTGCCTATGCTTTTTTTTTTTTAAATCCTCTTCTGACCTCCAGTAGGCCCTTGATAATCCCATCATGGGGTGCTAGCAGTCTCTGCTGGGCTTGCATCAGCCTGCTATGTTCATATCTCATGCTCTGAGGTTTCCCAAGGTCAGACACACTTTGGAATGAATCTGACCTGGAGAAGCCCTGAAACTCAAGATATTTGAAAGGAGGATCAGTGTAAGGTTGTAAAGGGTGAAGATTTGTGTTCAGACCAGGTTGTGTTGTTTCTGAACCAGTTTTTCCACCTCTCGTTAGCCATCATGGGTAACACACTTTGTAAGGTATTCAAGTGAGATTACCTAGTTATAGTACCTGCAAGTTGTTCTGAGGAATAAGAATTTCACCATTGGCTCTTTGCTGGTTGCTGTAGCATTCCCTAAAAATAACCTATAATGAAATTTGAGGGGAGGTGGGGGAAGCAGAGGAGGAGGAGTATAAGGAAGTTAAATTCTTTCCTTGAAGGGAGAGCAGGAGGGAAAATATAAATTGTTAGCATGTGTGTTTAAAAATTCAAAAGTAAGAAAGTCATATTGATTAGTGTTCTGTGTGTTTATTTACACCACTTTGGTAGGGTTAAGATGTCTGGCTATAATTATCAGGACCCGTCCACCTGTCAAAGAGCAATTGGGTTGTTTCCCCATTGTCTGGTAGCAGTAAATCTCTGGGTCCATATGGGCCTCACATAAATGGAAAAAGGATACTTTCCCAAAACATGTAATTCATTATGAAAAACGGGGGCCTGCTAAAGGGTTTGCTGTTACTCTGACATATTATATTATTCATACATTTTTAAAAGTGAAAAGTAACCAGGTACGATCCGATTGTTCTAATTTTTAAAACCAAGCAAAATCTTCAGCTTTAAATTCACAACAGAAAATTGTTGTACTGCACAATTTGGTTCTTTAAAAAAGGAAACCCATTCTATAAATAGTTCTGTTAGCTAGCAGTGCCTAAAATAGGACTAAAAGTACCCTGTCTCCCAATTACATAATGCAATATATCAAAATAAGTCAACTTTAATGTTACATTGCTGAAGGTTTGGACACCAGAAACAACCTTGCAATAGGGACAGAGTGACCTTTTAAAAAGAAAAATGAAATGAAATACACTTTCATTTTCCAGAAATATGCATGCAAGTAAAAATTTGACAGCATGGAAGAACATAAGCAAATATATCTTTTTATTTGAAGATAAAAAGAAGCAGGGGCTAGATAGGGAAAGGAAAAAACCTGTGAAAAAAACGGATGATGCAGTTTTTACGAATAAGCAGCTTAATGTATCTTGGCACCCACAGTAAGCCTTGTAGGAGCTCAAAGTGCCTCAGGCAATCTGTGAGCAGAATAGCAATTTTATTACTTTGTCATTAAACCAATTTCACAGCAGTATTGTTTGTTAATGAGCAGCGGCAAACGAGCGAAGATGTCACACACTGGAATAGCAGTGAGATTTGTGACCCAAGCTCAGAGCACTAAGATGGAAAGACCATAGCTATAAAAAAAGGAAATACTTTGGGATGAAATGCAAAGTCTATACAGCAGAGCTTGTGTTTATGAGCTACCATTTTGCTAAGAGCTGTGAGAGAAATAAAGGTCTGGAAATATGCAGTTAAAACAGGGCCTATAAAATTAAAACCAAATTAAAGTATAGCAGAGGATTACTGCACAGGCTGCACTCTACAAAATATATTCTAAGTGATGAGGAGAAATTTAAATCCGTTTTCTTTGAATTTAGTTGGTATTTATGAAATTCAATAAAACAATGACAAATTCAAAAATGAAGCAGCTGCCTCCCAGTCCTGTGGTCTCAGATCCATAAACATGGAGCACTTTGAGGAAATTTAACTCACTAATAATTAATTAGTAGCTTGCCCTCCGTCTATAGCAAAAATTATATGCAGGTTTATGTAGGAATGTAAATACTGAACACATATAATGAACATACACACACATAGACCCTGATCTTCTACTAACAGTGAATCAGAATCACCTAGCAAAGACAGATTACATGAAGCGGAGCTGCATCATTTGATGGAACTTTTTTTTTTTTTTTTTTTTTTTTTTTTGAGCCAGGGCTGATCTTACAAAGAGATTGGGAGACAGCCTTGAGGGATACAAGAAACAGTGCCAAGCAGGCACATTACTGAATCCCTGCAAGGCATCTCGAGGTGAGTTTGCTGCCTGAGCTGTCTTTCCATGTTTATACACAGGGAAAACTAGTTCAAGCAATGCAATAAATGGATCAGCATAACCGACTGAAAGGAAGGGGGGAAATTAGCCCACCATTTTGCTCCATTTGCACTAGAGATGGGGAAATAGTTTTGCTGTTGGGACTTGCTTCTGAACCAGCTCATTTCTTTCCTATAATAAAGCCCCACCTCATTTGTTTCTATTAATCACATTTATTTAGCATAATTACCATCCTTGATCAGTATAAATGCTTCGGTTCTGTTGGCTGTTTGCTACCCCACCCGTGAATATCTCAACACAGCAATTACTGTACATTCGTGATACATATAAAGATCTACCAGGAAGGAAGGAATTTAGCACATTATAATGTGTGTATCTATCCCTCTGTCTCTGTAGGCAATTTGAACAGCATATTTCACTTCAGTTCACAAGAACACTGACCTCTCTCTCCAATGATTAATATTGTTAGATGCCTGCTTTTATATCTTGATAACTCGTACATGTTTTCGGCCATTTAAACTAACTCGGCAAAGGGGACACCGCAGGAAATGCTCATTGTTGAGCAGTAGGCGGTGCTCACAGTTATGGGAGCTCAGCTTAAGACTGTTTTCTGCCTGACAGGGCAAGACCCCTAGACAAATCACTGGCTGGGTCTATGGTAGTTGGCAGCTATTCAAAGCTGGTCCTCTGCCAGCAGTATTACTAGATAGCCAGACAGATCAATTCACTTTTACATTCCCGCCATTATTTATAGCACACTGTATATCTGCTCTTGCTTATGAACTAATGATTAGCAAATACAGTACACATAAAACATAAGCATTTGTTCTAGGGAAGGCTTTCTGCTGCTGATATTGCAGATAGTTTTACAGGTCACAGAGCCTTTAAAAGGATTTAAAGGGCATGTCTTGTGTAACATTTGTTCCTTTGAAAATGATGCTCCCTTCCGATTTTTGTGTAATTGAAGAGCATAGAAAGGTTTTCTTGATGCTTACGTTTCACTGAATTCCTGAACCTCCCCCCACCCCTCAACAGACTTCTAAGCAGAATATGTGGGGGGAAAGGCTTATGCAGCATTATCGGCTTTTTAAGAACTATAATTCTCCTATCATTTAGGCTTTCTTTTAGAAAAGATTTGTCATAGCAGTTACAAAAAATATATCAGCCATGCTTGCATTTTAGGAGAAATCAGGGCAAGTGTATTTTCTGTAAACCCCCGGAAAGCCAACCAAATTGAAAATTTGTGTTGGTGGAAAAAGACCATCACTTTACCAGACTCTAGTGGCTGGTAAAACTCCAGTTACAGTATAAACTGTTTCAGTTAGTCCCCTTCCTGAGCCAAAACCCCCAAATCTGAACAGTCCTGAATTTAGGAGGTATTCAAAACCCGGACCTGAATCAAAAGGCCAGAATCAAGCTCCATCTTCTGAATTCTGTGGCTTGAACATAGCTCTATTAAAGAGTAGAATAGGATGATAAAAACTTATTGGCCAAATTAATCCCTGGTGTAAACCCCAGCAAAGTCAAAGGGCCTACACAACTCAGCACTGTTTCATCTAACAAGCGCTTGTTGATGTTACTGAATGCTGGAACTAGTGAATACAGGACCCACTAGTTGCTGTGAGGATTATTACTGTCTGAGTGTTTTTGGGTGGTGTTAGCTCTACTCAGCTTTATTGCTCTGGAGAGCACATGACACTCAGAGGGAATCAGAACATCTTCACTTCCTCCGTGGGAAGAATTAATGTCTGGTGGTCATAACAAATGCGGTGCAAAACATGCATAGTGACCCTGCTCAAACCGGGCCTGGGTTCAAGGTGTTCACTGTGTGTTGTGAAACTGTGTGGAGGAAGGTCACACAGCAAGGAAATCTGCAAACTTCATCTTCTGAGCTGGCTGGAAAGCTTCCACACACCAGCTCATCACCCTCCATACCTTCTCCCCACCAACAGCCACCAGGCTCTTCCGTCCCATACCATGGTATCTGAAAGAGGAGCATCTCATTGGCCTCCATGCCCCTCCTGGTTTGCCCCCTCACTAAAGTCTTTAGGACACACCAGCTGGCTGCTCCAACCCTACTTTTGAGTGCTGTCAGGCACAGACAGTTTTGCCCTGTGAAAGTCTAAGGGTTTTGGGAAGCAGGGCTGACCTGCACCCCACAAGCAGCAGAAGAGTGTTCTACTTTAAAGTCAGGATTAGATAATACCCATCAAAAGGTTCCTTAGTAAGTGCACTAAGTCAAATGTGGCTCTACCTGTCCCTAGGATTAGTACAGAGCTGGCAGCAGTGGGCAAGGTGGAGCATAGTTAGGCCACTCCCTCACCTGACCCTTTGGATGTGGAGAAGCAACAGGCCTGCCTAGGATCCCTCCTTAAGATATGAAATGGAGGGAATGGCAATCCAGTGCCTCCTGAATCCCTCAGTGGCAGTGTTGCCCACCCTCACTATCTTGTTATGAGTCTCACCATATTTGGTGTTTTTTCTAAAGCCCCAGCTCCTGGAATCCTGTTATTAGCTGAGAAGTTCAGCTTTCGGTTTTTAAAAAGTAAGTTTCCAGCCCTCGTGATTGCAGGGAAAGCTTGGAAATGTAACATGCCTGAATCCTAAAGGTGCAAACCCCAAAAGACTAAGAAAAAGAGCCAGTTTTTTAAAAGAAATCTCATGGTTGTAAGCCAATCCCATGATTCTTTGGGACCTGGCTCATGATTTTTGAACACTTTGGATTGGCAGTACTGAGGTGCTATTGTACTTCCCCTCTCCCCCTGTCTTCAAGGGCAGCTGGCTGGCCCAATCCTCCCACTTTTCTTTGCAGGAGAAAGTTAGTAAGTATGTTCTTATAATGCTGCACCTCCCCATTCTGCAGCAACAGGCCCCCAACGCCACCTCTGGAGTCTCCTGCTGCCACTCAAATCACCCAATAACTCCTTGAGATACACTGATTGTGCCATGTTCCAATAGCCACTTTCCCAGTGGCATAGGGCTTTACCAACAAACTAGTGCACTCTGTGGCATCTCTAAGAAGCCCCTGAAGACAATGGGCCAGATTCTCAGCTGGTGGAAATCTGCACAGCTCCAATGAAGTTAACAGAGCTAGGCCGATTTATACCAGCTGAAAATCTGGCCCTAATGGAAAGACAGGTATGGGCAGAAAATGTCCATTCCTTCTACATCCAACAAAAATAAATGAAGTGGAGACCCAAAGCTTCTTCAGAAGAGGGACAGGTGAATTTGTCTCTTTCAGAGCAAACACAGGTGAGACTCACTGAGGCAGATTCTCTGTTGTTGAGTTAGCAAAATTTTGCCAACCTTAGAATTCAAGATGGAACTTGTAGTCTGAAAAACTGCACAATCAAAATTGGCGGGTTTTGCATAGCACTTATGAAAATGCAGATGTGTTTCTTTTGGGGGGATGAAAGGATTAGTTGTGTGCTCACTAGTTTGCTGTTACAATGCAAGAGCAATTTCCAGATGGTGCTGATATCTGAGCACTGGGAAGAAGGCAGAAGCTTTGGATTGTGTTTTTATGTGTACACAAGTCTTATCGCTTTCTAAATAAAGGCATGAGAGGTAGACATTAATGTTCGCCTATACATGGTCAAATGAAAGATGGCATAGAAAAAAGTAGGGAGTTCTTTGTTTTATCTTTAAAAAATTGTTGACAGAGGTAAGATACTGTTTAAAAATATTTGAGTACATCATGAATTGCATTCATCTAGTATCAGGAAAATCAGCGTAATGTGCAGTTAACGGTATGTAAACCAAACAGAATGTCAGGGCTTCTGTTCCTCATGGTCTGTTGGAACTGATCATTTCTGACTGTGGTTCCTGTTCCCCTTACTGTAGTCCAGTGACTGGTGTAATTCATAGGGCCTACACAAAGTTCTTCAAGTCAAACGTACATATTTCAGTTGCACTGCAGTACATCTTTTCTTGACCATAGCTGTCACTGAGGCAAACACCTCATTAAAAATTCATCTTTAGTGGTGAGGTGCCTTTATGCTTGAAAGGCTGTGTTCTCAAGACCTTTCACACACCACTTTTGACTGGAGAATATAAAATTTACCAGATTTCAGTTGATTTTTTCAATATAAATCAAACACAAAGAATATTTCTTCAGCTCTTTGCATTTTCCAACCTTGCATGAATACCTGCTCATTTGTGAAACCCAAAGAGAAGTTATAATTAAACCTGTATTTTTTTCCACAGGAAAAAATGCCATTTTTCATGGAGCAAAATGGCATGTTTCATAAGGCAAAACTACATTTCATAAATACATATTTTAATGGCTTGTACCAACCACTCAATGCTTCAGAAGGTGCTAGGAATGTTTCAGTACATACCTGCAGGAAGAAATCTGGAATATTTCTATTCCCGTTTTAGTTGGATGGAACTTTCCTTCATTAACAATACACTTTCCTTCAGGGGCTTGGGTGTGGGGAGGCTTAGGTTCTGTTTCAGCTACATTCATGAGATGTCTTTCCTCTCCTGAACTTTTTGATGTTCTTGTCTTCCTAGGGAGTCTTCAGTGAGAAGCCTGCTCTGCGGGGCCAGTCAGAGTTATAGTGGGAGGAGGGAAATGAAGATCCAGGAGCTAAGGATTAATATAACTCAGCTCTTCCCCAAGAAAATACTGTTTTCTTTTCTTGGGAGAGAGTTGGGTTCCTTTCCTTCTGAGTTACTCCTGCTGATCCTCTCAGTAGGTAGGGCTGCAGGCTCAGCCTGAGCAGGTCCAAGAGCAGGCCAGGTGGCCCGAGCTAAAGTCCCACTCCCAGTTGTTATTTTCACCCTCATTTCAGTATGATCAATTGATCCATCTAATCCACATCTTTCAGACTTTGCCCTCTGCACATGCACAGTAAGTGAAGAGTGTGAATGTCATGTTCTTTGCAGAGATTTAGTTTTTCATGGCAAGTGGTCAATTTAGCATGTTCTGAATTATCCGAGATGACTGTGCCAATAGCATGGCCTTAATTATAACTGGCTGAAATCATTTTCTTTGGAACAAAAAAAATCACTCATGCTGAATACCAGCCCTCTCAACTAATCAAAGGCCACCAAGACAAAGAACAAAAGAATTAGAACAATAAAAAAAGTGGACCACTGTTGGATTAGTTGTTCAAAAAAAAAAAACAAAAAAAACCCCAACAACATTCTCATAACTCTCTCTTGATAAAGGCCCCAATACTGCAAAGTGCTTATGAACTTATCTAATTTTAAGCATGTGAGTAGTCTGATTGATGTTAATAAGATTATTCATGTGCTTGCAGTTAGGCACCTGTTTAAATACCTTGCAGAACTGGAGCATAAAACAGACTCCATAGCTTCTGGCCCATTAAGAGTCTTTGGTCCCTCTTTTTACATAGCCATGGAAGCTATTCGAGAAGAAATTTTCTCCATGGCCTGCATGATGCCTACACCAGCATATACACAGCCCCCTCCTCCCCAGTGAAGGTTTTCTGTGTTCAGAGCGAGGGGACAAGACCTGGAAGTAGAGCAGCCAGAACCACCATAGTTTTGCTGCAATGAGATTCAAACTAACATTTCCTTTCGTTTTGAAACTGGTTGGGGTTGGGATGCAGTTGACCCAGATTCACTCTGAAGTGAAGCCGATTTGAGTTTTGGAACCCAAAGCCAGGCCAGGTTCCTGTGGTTATTTTTCATTGCAAATATTTTGCAGAACTTAACTCAGTATGTCCTAAGAGTAGCCGGAGGAGTGATTCAGTAGCACTTAGAAGCCCCATCTCTAGTGGGATTTACAAACATGTCAGGTGCCTAACACCCATTACATTTCAATGGGAGCTGGGTGCCAGACCTGCTTAGGTGCGTCTTTAGGCACTTAAATATATTTGTAAATCTGGCCCTAAGTAACTTGATCACATAGGAAGATTGTGGGAGAAAGTGAATGTGGCTCTCCTGATTTCCAGCCCGGTACCTTAACTACAAGTCCATCCTGCCTTTCTACCAATGGGCTTCAGTAGTGCCCGGCAACAAATGGTTTGGCCATATATAAAGGCACTAGAATGCAATAATAACACTTAGCAACTGTGTGGTACTTTGTGTTTCCAAAGTGACTTTAAAAACATTAACAAATTAAACACTACAACAAAGATGAGCCACTTGTAAACTGCAAATGCTGGTTTTTTGGAAGCACATTGTGATGTATATTCTTGTGATATGACAATATATGATAGGACAAGATAAAAATACATAAAAATAGCATTAAAATATGTTAGGCGTAAAAGCATAAAAATACCATAAAAATATAAAAAATATCACTTTCACCTCCTGGGAGTGTAAAAGTGCTTTTACTGCTTGGTTCTCAGGATTTCCTGGAATGTCACACTGGGGGCATTCGCTAGCAAGAGTGGGTGAGTAGCTGGGTGTTAGAGTTTAATAACAGGCATATGACTGGGCATGTATAAGTCTACGTTTTCACAGTGGCCTCAGGCCTCTGCCCACTCCATGGGTGGAGCTCTCCTTGCGTTCCACATGTGCAGTGACTATAGAATCACCCTCAAAGGGTGTGACCCCAAAGCCTCTTGAAATGGGTAGGAGTCTTTCCATTGAGTTTTGGATTAGGCTCTAACATAGCACTTGTAATTTTGTGTTCATGCAAACAGCCTTGCATGTGCACACTGAGTGCACAGACATGGTACCGGCAGTCTCCATCAGAGTTCTGAGGAAAAGGACTTACTGTTCCTCAGGTTGAGAATTTGTAGCAGCTCCAATGTGTAATACTCCTCCTTCCCTTTCTCTGACCCCTAATGGGCATGGGGAGAATAGCAGGTGGATCCATGTATTTACAAATCCATCTAGACCAGGAGTCAGCAATCTTTCAGAAGTGGTGTGCCGAGTCTTCATTTATTCACTCTAATTTAAGGTTTCGCGTGCCAGTAATACATTTTAACCTTTTTAGAAGGTCTCTTTCTATAAGTCTATAATATATAACTAAACTATTGTTGTATGTAAAGTAAATAAGGTTTTTAAAATGTTTAAGAAGCTTCATTTAAAATTAAATTAAAATACAGAGCCCCCCCGGACCGGTGACCAGGACCCAGGCAGTGTGAGTGCCACTGAAAATCAGCTCGCATGCCGTCTTCGGCACACATGCCATAGGTTTCCTACCCCTGATCTAGACCTTCCTGTCTCATCTCTATACCTCACCAACATGCAAAGGTGCAATGAGCTGTGCTCCAAAGTGTGTGTATGGTGTGAACTTCAGAGGCCAGATTCTATTTTTTAGGTACACCAGAATAAATCTGGAGTAAGCCTATTGACTTTAATAGAACTACTCCTCGTTTATGTCAAGGTGACTGTGATCAGAATAGGGTCCCAGGAGGATTCTTGTCTCCCAGATCTGTGCTGCAGATTGCTGTTGTTCTATTGCATCCTGGGCTCTTTGTGCCAAAGGGCAGGATTTACCCCTAAATAGCTGGTAAGTCCAAAATTGCTGTACAATACACGTGCTGCTTCTAAGGCAAATGGCCAGACTAGGAATTTGGCACTGTTTACCAGCACTGTAGTCACATAACAAAGAGACCAGTAATATGAAATGGCTCAAACACATTGTTTCCTTAGAATTTACAAATATATGGAAATATTTTCTTTTAAAAATGGGGGTTGTATCATGTACTCTTGATATGTTGAATTATTTCCCCCAGGGCCATGTCATCTTTATTTCTCTTCCACAAAATCTGATATCAAAGTTTGGGAGC
This sequence comes from Emys orbicularis, assembly GCF_028017835.1. NCBI lineage: Eukaryota > Metazoa > Chordata > Testudines > Emydidae > Emys > Emys orbicularis. The sequence continues at coordinate 57,119,410 of NC_088686.1, read as the reverse complement.
TATTGGGCCTGATTCTGCTCTCATGTACACTGATGTAAAAGAGGAGATATTCCATTGGTGTCAGGGGAGTTTAAGCAGTTTAAAGCCTGGGTAAATGAGAGGTGAATCTGGCCTATTAGTCCTAGAGATGGGCTGGACTAAAAACATTTGGATTCAGACCCAGATGTTGCAGCTGGGTCCATCTCTGATTCTTTTGTTTGGTGTCTGGCTGTCTGTGTCTCGTACTGGGAGCTGTGTCAGTTGGTTTTACTCTCAATCTCCACATTGTTCACCTGGTCAGATGGCTGATTAGATCTGTTTTCCTTTGACTCACCTGCGGTGAGGAATTTCCTCAAGTGTATTTGCCTAATAATAAAACCCTTTTAAAAATTCCATAAAAATAGGGATGGATTAAGATTAAATGAGGCCTAAGTGTACCAAAAATGCAGGGCCACTCATGTATTTCAGCAAACAAAAATAGGTGTCCTGCTTTCAGCTGCACTTTCCCAAGCCTACTTCTTCCTGCATGAATAATGTCTTCTGATGTTCCCTCCTTATGTGAAGCCAGGAGCTCCCATAGCCTCTATTCATGCATGGTCAGGATTTCCCCACTCTTGTTCCTTCCCAGTTAAATTCTGCAGGGATCCGTTTGCAGAGAAAAGATGGGGATCTGCCCAAAAGTATGTTTTAAAAACAGTCAAATGTTTTTTTCAGCCGCCCCCTTGTGCTCCTGCGGCATTGTAGGGTGTTCTTTTTCGTTCTTAAATTTTGTGCTCTCCCCTCTCTTAGTAACTTGTGGGTTGGATTCCCCTCTTCTTCCTGATTGATGGGTGGGAAGATTTTCCTCCTGCCTTCTCCTGCCTTCCCACTGTCCATCCTGGCAAATAGGGGGCAGAGGATTCCACAGTAGACTTTCTCCCTAGAGAAAAGAGGGTGCGTCTCATCAATTCCTTGCCCTCCCCCATGGGATTGAGTGTGTGTGGCAGTTTTCCTTTCCTCATGGGATGAACTTTTACTTCCCTGTGGGAGAACCAGGTGGTACTCACTCCCCCAGATCAGTTCACTGGAGAACACCTCCATCGTCTAATTGGAAAGAGCACTTTGCTTCCTCTTCTCAGAAGAAGGTCTAGCCAAGTATATATCAATGTACCTCCTCTGCAGACCTGGTGAACATGCCACAAGGAAGGGAAACATCTGGTTGGGGTTCTGATCCATGGATCCACTAGGCTTATGGCTAATTTTCCTGTGCGTAATTTCTGTTTGGAGTTTCTCTTATGATAGTGGGACCTTTTGTATATCTAGACATTTTCCACATTGTCATTTGCAATCTTGGTCTCAGATTCCAATCCAGTCCATCTTGGTAGTTACCAAAAATCATTACCATCCAGCAGCTGTTTTGTGGCCTATGAGAAATGAATTGGTAGGTCTTCGCCTATGGTCCACAGCCCACAACCAGCATTTATTGACAGTCTCAGCAGAGAGGCCAGATGTTGAGTGGTCTAGACACTGAATGACCTGGCTTGGTATATAAAGTATGGAGCAGAGTGTCAGGACAGCATGAAGAACCCTGAACTGCTTTCTTCTGTACCATTTCCGTGGATCATTACAAACACTAAACTCACACACCCATAGGAAAAAAACAACTCAGACATCATTAATTAAATAAACACTGAAAAGTAAAAAAATAAAAAACGAACCAACTCAAGCAGTGAGGTGAAGTGTTCTTTTGTGTTCCAGTGCACATCCAGCACGAACAATAAAATTCTTTCAAAAATGAAAACTGAAATCCAGGCATTTTTAGCTTGCAGGAAAATACTTGTTTTGATTGCACATTCATATGAGATTAGAATTCTTAAATGTTGGGCTAATTATCCCACATGAAAATAATCTTAAACAGACTTTTGGAAAGTTACATGTGAATAAAAGTTACAGAACAATTTGTAAACCAGTTCTCTAGTAATTGTAGCTCTTGTAATCAGGCCTACAGCCGTCTGAATTTCAACCAGAAAAGGTATGTTCTAGATTATGTAGCTAGATAGATCAGTAGGTAGGTACTTCTCTGGCCTCTGTCTTCACACTGTCTGAGTGCCTCACAAATGTCAATTAATTTGCCCCCACAACATTAGGAAGATGAGAAGTGAGATAGGAAGTATTATTATTATCCCCATTTTAAAGATGCAGAACTGAGGTGCAGCGAGAACAAGGGCTAAATTATTGATAAAACGCATCCTTACAGGAGTAGCAGTGTGAAGCCCTGAGACACAGGGTATGTTTACACTGGAATTAAACGTCTGCAGCTGGCCTGTGTCAGCTGACTCAGGCTTGTGGGGCTTGGGTTTCGGGGCTGTAAAATTGCGGTGTAGATGTTCAGGCTCGAGCACAAGTCCATGCTCTGGGACCCCCTGAATGTCTGCACTGCAATTGTACAGCCCCGGAGCCTGAGCCCCGCAAGCCTGAGTCAGCTGGCATGGGCCAGCCGCAGCTGTTTAATTCCAGTGTAGACATACCCTCAGAGACAGACTTCCCAGGCACAGCTCCTCCTTGACTGCCTCCTTGCTCCTGGGCAGTAGTACTTTACTATTGACCTACACCCGCCGTAAATTACTACTCATCCCATGCTGGCTCTGCAACATTGGCTAGTGAGCAAGGAGGAGTGAAGCCAAGACTTCATTCCCTCCATTCTCTGCCCACTTGCTCCTTGGAGGAAGTAAGCAAGTAAGTAGCCTCACTGACTCCTTTGTACCTGAACTGAATATCCAGGTTAACCTGTGTAAGGAGTAGAGGTATCTTATTCCCTCTTGCTCCTTTACAGAGTCACAATCTAATCATAAGTGACTTGCCCAAGGTCACACAGCAAGTACTGTGCGTGGCAAAGCCAGAAGTTGAAGCCAAGTCTCCTGAATGCCAGACCTGTGCTTTAAGCACTAGTCCAGCCTTCCTCTGTGTTGCTCCAGAATCAGAGGAAAACAAATAGGGTGCTTGGGAGAGGAGGGTGGGAAATGCACATCCCAGCATTTTCTTCCCAAATTCAGTTTAGTAGTCTGTTTTTCTGCTTACTGGGCTCTTACACTCTGGGTTCAGAGAATTTGTGAAGTATCAATTTAGTAACCAGTAGGTCCTGTATTGGTGGACAGCCCTGTATTGGTAGACTATACCTTGTCCTTGTAGGAGAACAGAACTGATCATCTATTGGGTCTTTTTTCTTTCTAACTACTCTGGTGCTACAACGAGCAAGCATTTATGTCACACTTATTTTCCTGCTAATCTCTTGGTATGGATTTGTGGTTTCTTTTTAATGTCTGGTTCATTAGATGACATAACATATGTAGAGTTTTTAGCTGTGGTTGAGGAAAGCTGGGAAAGTAGAGGTTAAGGTTTATTACGTCTGTCATGTTTGAGAACAGAGGGCCATATACTATTTCTGCCCTGAGTCCCTGCCCATAATTCCCATTGGCACTGGAGTCATGTGCCTGGCTGAGGGCTGTTTATAGCCCTAAAAGTACTTTCTGTTTCATTCTCAGATGATCAGGATCGAACCATAATCTAGACACCACTTATTTTAAACCTTGTTAAACTACAGTTTTGAAACTTTTCGAAGCTGGGATAGGGAATTATTTCATAGTACATAGGAATTTAAAATGCAGTGGATAACATCTCTGTCCCCCACCCCCATACACGCAGACACTGCATTAAGGATATTCCGCAGTGTCATTTATTTTATAAAGGGTACTCTATACTTGCTTCCCCACCCCAACAAGCACAGCACAAGCACATCATGAGGGAATAAACCCCTAAAAGCTTAGTTGTAATTTACATCTTTACTTCCTGCACATAGTAACAATAGATAGTTGAATTGAAAAGCCTTTTAAAATTCATAAATATATTAGTAGCCATTATCTAGGAGAAAACATGAGTCTGAATATAGGGCTTGATCCACCACAGTGTTTCTCCAACTTTATACCAGTATAACTCCCTTGAAATCAAAGGAGGTGCACTGGTGTAAGGCTGAAGTAGCAAGTGGTGAATCAGGCCCATAATATTTGAGGGTGACTACACTTAACCACTGGTCACTCATTTTGGGTGCTGCAGGTTGGGCACCCAGAAACTGAGGCAGTCAGAATGAATGGATACTTTTTAAAATTTAGGCTGAAATTCCATGTTCATTCTACAGAAAACCCTGCCTTCAGTCTTTTCATCTTTTCAGTGTAGCAGAAATAAGACTGTGTTTTAACTGAATATTAGATACTTTCTAATAACCTAATGTCCGAGTGATTTCCTTTGGAATTTTGTTTTGATGTTTAAAACACAGAACAAAACAAAACCTTCTCCACGGTTTATTTCTTTTCTGATGAAAATAATAGCATTGACTCCATAACATGTTAATCATTAAACTGAGTATAAGTAAGGCAGGTGTGTAAGGTAATGCACAATGCTAAGGCTGTTAAAAGAAACCTCTGCAAACTAACTCCATAGCCTACGGGATGAATATGACACAGCAACACCAGTATCTGCTTTCATTGGCACCCTCTTGACAGCTAAGCTTTTTGGGAGGTTCTGCCCTGGGATTCAAAGACAATAAGCAAACTTGCACAAGAAAAATAAAGTTTGCATTCCTTTACATTTGAGATTTGACAGATAAAACAGAGGCAGGTAATACGCTGCTGTGTAATCCCTTACAAAGGTGACACAACCCCAAAGAGCTTTGATGCTGTCTGATTGCAAGCCTCATGAGAATTCTAGTGGAAAACAAATGCTGATGAGCTTATTTGACTCACCTTTCTACCTATTTGCGTTCAGAAAGGGCTCCTGTACAGTCTCTTCCCCTCTCTTTATTGTGCGGTTTGCTTTGTTTGTTTGAGTTTGAAACTGCCATTATGTGAAAGTGTTGCAAGTATAAATAATTTAGAAGATAACTCTGTGGGGATGCCACTTTCACTGCTTTTCTGCAGTAGCAACTCATTATGGTTCTGAGAACCAGCATTCCATAAGAACAATTATGCAACATCAGTACATGGATATTAACCAAGCCTGATAGATGGTGACAAGAAAATAATTTTGACATCTGTTTAATTAATTTTTTTCCGCCTTTCTTAAAAAATATCTCCTCTCGTGTGTAATGCACACAACTGCTTTGCATTTCCTACAAATATTTGCAGGCTTCTTGGATGGACGGCTGGGTATCTGTATACATAGATATCCATCAGGTTGTATGCATATTTTGTGTTTGGATTGAAAATTACTTTCCTCCCAATAAGAGGCCATTGTGATACAATTAACTAATGAAATGCATTTGTTTCTAAAGGTAATCTAGTCAGTTAATATATGTTAATAAAGACAAGTGAACAAATGGTAATAAGTGGGTCAGACTCAAAAAGAATCACTCCTGTTAAAGGGAAAAGAAAAGCTCATAATGGAGCTTCTCTTACTTTCACCCCATCATTTTAAGAATTGCTTTGCCAATCCTTCACAGCAAATAGTAATTTTAAGTGGCCCAACACAGAGCTCAGGTTGTGTGCACTCTATGGTAATGACAGAGTAGCTGCCCTTCCTGGAGTCAATAAGTCCAACAATTGAGTCTCTTCCCCCCCCCCCCCCCCTCCTGTGAGTGAATCAGTGCTGTTAGCCTGACTGACAGGACTGCTTATAGAAAGTGAACCCTTCACCCATGTTGACCCTATCCAGGCACTTTTGGGGTTCATAGGCCAGGCAGGTAGTATAGAAAACAGTTATAAGTAAAAAGCTGATTTTGATCTTGTGCACTCCATAAACAAGAGTGAAGAACTGTTGAAATAAACAATTGATGGGTATTGGGGTGTATCCCTAACACCTATATACACTATTTCAGGACTTGAATCTCAGTGCTCTATTCTTATAAACATGTTGCTTATAGATGACCAAGAATTGTTCACAGCTATTTCTTTTTTTTACCAGAACCTCATAAGATTTTGCCAGAAACTTATTTACATTGTTAGTTAGTTTCCTGATTCTGAAATGCAGCTGTGTTGTGATATCTGAGGGTAAGTTATTAGAAGTGAAAAGTGTCTAGTAAAATTTAACAAGAAGGATCTCAAGAAAGGGGACGAAGCACCTCCTGTTAAAATAATGTCATGTCAAAGAAAAGGAGCATGGCCATGAGCCTGTATGCACTCCCCAGTAGCCAAATCCAGTCTGATTTAGACGTTACACACCAACTTAAATATATGGGAGTTAGAATTGCTGGTGAGAAGGAGCAATCCACAACTAAAACAAACGTTGCAGAGACTGCAAGCTATCATAGTAAACAGCGCACTGATGAAAATAAGTTTATGTATTAGACAGTGTTTGTTTACATAGATGGGTTTATAACCTGATAAATAGAAGTGACAAATAAATATCTCAGTGAGATGTTATTCTCTTGGACATCCTCAAACACAATTCCTACTCCTCCATGCCTCTTTCGCACTCCTCCCTCATTTTACTTCCACTGTCCATAACCTTGGTGTGATCCTTGATCCTGCTCTTTCATTCTCCCACATCTCCTGTGTCTGCAACTCAGCCTTTAGCAGTGTTAACCACATATGCTACTTCTGCTCATGCCTTCATCTCCTTTCAGCTTGACTACTGTAATTCCCTTCTCTAAAGCTTCTAAATCCCAGTTCTCCATGCCCCATTATGTGCCAAATGTTTCTGCCTCCTCACACATACTTCAGACATGACAAAATCACCCCATCCTTCAGACAACTCTACTGGTTTCCATTGTTCATTTCAGGGTCCATTTCAAAATTGTTCTTAAAACCCTGTAAAAGCCTGCTTCATGTCCTCTCTCTCTGTTTATCTATGGCCTTCTCCCATCCCGCCTAGTTGCACAATCTCATCTCTTTTCATCCATCATCCTTTCCCTCTACCATTCCTTCTACTTGAACTAACCCTCCTGTATCATTGACTCTCCAGATATAGTATTTTCAAACTCAGTGAAAACTTATATTTTCTCCCTTGTTTATGGCTCTTAATTTCTCTCCCTCTGAAATATTTTTTGTAAATGAATTATCTAAATATGTAAATTGTTATGGATGGAGTTTGTGTGAAAGATGTTATAGTGTATAGCATGATATATTATAAATATTAAAATAAAACTATGTTACACTGAAAATTCCAGGGGAAAGCTAGTTCAGAAAGTCCAATTTCCTAGGTAAGTCTTAGGGATACATTTTTAGTAGGGTTGAAGCCCTGCCTCTTTCATTTTGGGTGCAAAATTTAAATCCACAAAGTCTTTACCTGCATTTTGTTCACCTGCAAATTACATCTAGTTACCTGATTTGCACCTACAATTAGTTAGTTAGAACAGTGAGATTTGTATTTGAAATGCAGATGTAAAATTTGGGCCTGAAAAACTGGCATTTGTATTTTTTGTGGGCACCAATTTCACCCACCAAAGGCGGCTGATCACCTGGAATTATAGGTCACAGAGTGCTGAATTCATGTATCCCACTTTACATCATTTACATCATCCACAGTGGATCGGTGATTGAGGGACATACAGGAAACAGACATGGATGCCTCCAAGTCAGGCTTCTGTCAAGGTCCATTTAAAGGTGCCAGCTTTCTCTTTGGCTATTGACCCATTGTATTTTTTAATATATATTTTATTGAATCAAAGAACTAATATTTTTCCTAAAATGTCTCTGGAAACTCAGATGATACAACACAGTCTAGACTCTCTTAGGCTAGAATTTACTAGTATTAAAGCATATGTGGCATTACTGGAGTCTGCTAAGCCTCATGTGATTTATAAAGATATAAAATATATCTTTTATGATTACGATGATGCTAAAAATTTTGTGGATGATAATGTAGTCACATTGGAAAGACTGGATATAACAACAGTTGGAGATTCAAGAAGAAATACACTCCTTTGCCAGTTGATCTGGCTTCTAGAGGATAAGATTGCTTTGACTCCTTAGTCATTGAGTGTTTGCATTTGGTTTCTTTTATTACCTTGCTGAAAACTTTGTCATGCTAAAAGTTTGCATGTGTGTGAGTCTATATTTTTGACCTCTATTAAATAGTTAAATATTATATTAAATGAGAACTATCGGGTTACAAATTGTGTGTTTTTAGCAATACACAAAGGTTACAAATAAATTTTAATTATTCAAACTGAAATATAATAATCTAATTGACTTTTCACTCTCTTTGCTGTTGATTTATCTTTCTATGTTTCTTTCGGTGTGGATACTGAAAACAGAATGAAAAAGGACAATTCACTTTGACTTTTATTTAGTCAGTTTCTTGTAAATTTCACCTTCAAATTCTCATGCCCTAGCACAGTGGTGCCCAAACTTTTCCTGTCATGCCCCTCACCACCAGTCATGGAATCTGTCCGTGCCCACCCACCCTCCCTTACTGCACAGTTGGCTCAGCAAAGGAGCATGGGCTGAAGGCGGAGCTGGCCTTGGGGGAGAGAGGGAATGAGGCCAGAGCTAGCCTGGGGGCGAAGCGGAGCTGTGGCCGGGGCCGGAGCAGGGCTGGGGGCAGAGCAAGAGGTGGAACGGAGCTGCAGCTGAGGGCAGAGCAAGGCTGGCGGGCACTCCCTTCCCCGTCCCATGTGGAGGCTGGCCCGTGCCCTGCCATGTGCCCCTCTGAACATTCCTCCACACCGTATGTTTGGGGACCATTGCCCTAGCACAATGCTGCAATGTTTGGATTGAAAATACGGTAGGAAAAGACTTATAAATCTGTATTTTTAATGAAATAACTCCTTTTCATACATTAAGACTGTTACGTTGCACAGGTGGGTAGCATTATCTGTGAGTATTAAACCACAAAAACTTTGCTCAAGTACTGTTATGATGCAGTTTTTCAGATGGTCCTCTTAAATATGGCCAGAACAATTACAGATGTATCCAATTTGAATGTGCAGATCCTTTATTAGTACCCACTATAGACCAGATCCTCAGCTGGTATAAATCAGCATAGTCTCACTAACTTCAAAAGAGCTGCACTAATTTACATCAGCTGAGGATCTGGCCCAGTATGTGAAATGGCATACACTCGTGCTGACTGTCCACACAGAGTCAATGGGACTATTTGAGTGCTTAAAGTTAAGCACGGGTAAAATTTTCAAAAGCATGTAAGTCCTATTTTCAAAAGCGCCTTAGGGCTAGATCCACTAGGGGCCTTCAGCACCTAAACTGCCACTCTGGCACCTAAAATTTACATCCTCAAAACCCCCACTTGGCTGCCCCCTAAACCTGTAGGCACCTAAGGTTGCCCCAAATAAAGTCCCCTAGGCACCAAAGTTTCTGTTGGTGGGCATGCTCACAGATACCTATCTCATGCCTAAGCCCTAGAGATCTAGGCTGAAATCCCCACTCTGCCTGAGAGGAGCAGGGACTTGAACCTCCAAGGAGAGTGCCCCAATCACTGGGCTAGAGGGTATCCTGGTGTGGGGGCTTCTCAAGCTCTCTTCTTAAAGCTGTTCCATTTTGTATAAAATAATTAACTCAAGCACTCAGCACCTTGCAGGATCAAGCAGCCTACAGTTGCCAGTTTTATGAGCTCAAATGCAGGTTGATGCGCATACAATTGGATGTGCTCCCCACAAGTGGTGTAGATGCAATTTTTGAGACCTACTCAAAACTTGCCCAAATAGTCAGCATATTCTGAGTTAATGCTGAAAATCCATCCATAACCTTTATTAAAATGATGTAAGATCACATACTGTTTCAAAACTTCTCCCTTAATGAGTTACAGAGATACAGAGAGAGAGACTGACTGATTTGTTTAATTTCATGACAGATATTTCATTTCTATGTACAAGAATGACAATGGGAAAATATCACAACACTGTCCAATGTTCATTAAAGATATATGACCACCACATATAATGCTAATTTCATATTCCTTTTTATGATATAATTTCCTTTTTCTATGGCATATTCAAGTGACAGTAACCAGGTTGGCAAGCCTAAAATGTGAAACCAGATGCTTCGCTAGCTAGCCAGCCTTTAAAAATAAAAAGACAGAAAGTTTGCATTAGTGTTAATTTGCTCATCAGCCGGGGAACCCACCAACAGCAACCTTAGAGTGATGCAATTCAGGACAGACTCCCACCAGCCCTCTGTAATTCTTGTGAGCCAGCTGGGTATTGAAATTCATAAGAATCCACCTCTTTGAGTGCTTCAGAGACCACAAACCTTGTCAATTTCAATCCTCGGCTGGTTCAGAAGAATGAAGCCAGGAGAGAGAACAGAGGGGTGGTGCAACATTCACATGTATGTCCTCAATCACAACAAATGCAACACTCCAGGGCCCCTGCAGAGCTCCAGCCAGCTCTATCCCTGACTTACCAGCTGTGCTTTGCATTTACCTCTGATTACCCAGCGAGGCTGCCTGGGTAGCAGGGAATGAGCCATGAGGCAAGCATGCATGTGGGAGAGTGAGCAGTCTCACCTTTTTTGTTTTAATTTTCCTCTCTCTGAGGCCTGCACAGTTTGGCTTACAGCAATTTAGGCCCCTGTTATCATAGGCACAATATTAAAAGAAACATTTGCAATAAAGTTTTTAACAGACTCTCTAAGGTGGTCCTAAAACATTTTTTTCTGTGATACATATAGGATACACTCAATACACAATGGTGTGGAAAGGTATAAAGGCTTTATCAGCATGAGACTGGGATGATCTGAATAAATCCGTCCTGCCTTCACCACTCCTGAAGAATAATATTGCTAGGACCCAATTATGCTAGGCGCTGTACAGACACTGAACAAAAGCCTGCCCCACTGAGCTAGCAGTTCTCAGACCGATAACACCTTTACACACACCATGCACTCAGATACTGAGCCTCAAGACTCTCCTCTTTGATAAAGCCTGCTTACCATAAGCGGAGTGATCAAAGGGGTGAAATTAACATGATCATATATGTATATAAAACCTAAGCAGAGCCTCCTATAACTAAGCAAGGGCAAGGAGCAAAAAAGTATGGACATCACCATGTAGCTACAACTTACTTGGGAAGTGATTAGGTACTGCAGTGATAGGTGCTATAACATGTGTGTGTGTGTGTGTGTTTTGAGATTTTATATATATATATATATATATATATTCTGTCCATTACTCCTAATTGTTTCACTAGTTCCCCTTCCTCTCATGTATACTTTAGTAGCCACCAGCTAGAGAAAGATATCTATAGCTATAATTAAAACATTCTCCAATTATTATGGACTGTTGCTTAATATTCTATTGTTCCACTGACAACATAGTTTTTAATGTATCATTTTATGCTATGCTGTAGATCATCATTATCCTGCTTCCCTTAGGGCCTTGGCTGTACGAGTATTTATTTGTTTCCACAAGCTAACGTGCTCATCTTGGAAAATAGTGGTGCTGTGATTCTTCCTCACTCAACTCGTCCCCCCCACTTTGTTTTTTAAACCTTTTCCTCCTCTTGTCAGCCTGCAGCGTTAAGGAGTCTGAATATGGCATATACCTGGATACGCACCCAACTGAAATGCTGAACACATACTGGCTTCTTAGCCAATGCCGTACACGCAGGTTTATGCACTCCTTAACACGGTAACTCCATACAGCATCTCCTTGTGGCCTACAGCATTTTTTTCCCCTTTAATAAACTTGAGAATGGATTAAGGGCTCAACTTCACAGAGGTGACTCCGCAGTTGCTTCTGTGGGAGAGGTGAGAGCTCATCACCTCACCTAGGGTACTCAGCACCTTATAGAAGCTGCTCAGCTCCTTGCTCTATGACTCTGAACAGAACTTTACTCCATGCTGTCAATGTGATGTTCTGACTAACTTTAATCATGTCAAAATCCATTGCTTATTAAATGCCTTTTCCCAAAATGTTTCTCAAAAAGAAACTGAGGTCAGTATAAGCTGGCAGTGTCTGCCACAGCAGCTCTGCCTCGGCATCAGTGTGAACATCTTTAGGATCCGCAAAAATAACAGGAGTACTTGTGGCACCTTAGAGACTAACAAATTTATTAGAGCATAAGCTTTCGTGGGCTACAACCCACTTCTTCGGATGCATATATATATATATGCATCCGAAGAAGTGGGTTGTAGCCCACGAAAGCTTATGCTCTAATAAATTTGTTAGTCTCTAAGGTGCCACAAGTACTCCTGTTATTTTTGCGGATACAGACTAACACGGCTGCTACTCTGAAACCTATCTTTAGGATCAGCAGTTCTCAAACTTTCAGTAGTGTGCGTCTATACATTTATTTTGGCGGTGGATTTTGAAAATTAAGATGTTAAGATCCAGTTTCCTAAGGTCCACTGGTTGATAGGTAAAATACATATTTCCCAGCCTAATCCTTTTTCCTTTAGATTTGAAGCTTTAATGACAATGAAAAAAATATACAAGCATGACCAAGACAGGACAGTGAATACAAAAAATAGTTCACTTTGGACAAAATTTGCTGTCAGGGTAAATGGAGCATTCCTTCTGAACTCACAGACTGGTAGTGCATGTGCAGGTTGGTTGTAGATGGTTGCTACAATAAGGCTTCTTTCATACAGGTGTGTTTATGCCCCAGGCTTGCTGGCCACAGTCCATTCCATTTACAGAAGCTGAATTAAACAATAACTACCACATTGCAAAAAGAAGAAGGAAAAAAAAAAAAGGTGAGCGTCAAAGGAGATGCCTGAGAGCTTTGTTAGGGCCAAGAAAAACCCTGTTGCAGTTGTCAGAGCTTGTTGATGTTGCAGAGAACGGCACTTTTTTTTTTCTGCTGGATTTTGTGGTTCTGCCTTAGGAAAGAAAGTAAAATAGAACGGAAGAACAAAGTCCTACTCTATAAATCAGCAGCTGCTCCTTGCCAGATCAAAGGAGTGACATTTTTGCTCCTGGACTACTTGTCCACTTTAGGTGCTTGACAGACAGCTAACAGCTGGCCTGCTACACAGCATAGGCGAATCGAGCTACATCTTCTTCAGAGCAGATGACAAGCTAATAAGAGATATCCATAACACAGGACATGTGAGTGCACCTTGATCTCTTCAAACACATCCAATACATAATTGCTAAACATTTTTGTGCATTTTTGGCAAGTTAATACTTCGGTAGTTTCCGCTGAGAAGTAAGATGGAGAATGAATATGTTTAGTTCATCATGAAGATGCAAAGTTAAACAGAGGTTAAATTTATAGCTGAGCTCTCCTCTTCAGATTAATTTATAAATAGCTGAAAGCTGACATTGAACTAGTTAGGAATTTGTGTAAGTGACTTTAATTTGATTGACTATTACAAAAATATGGATTTTCAAAAATGGCTGCCCAAAGTTAGGATCTGAAAGCTGCATTTAAGGGCCTGAATAAGTGGCCTGATTTTCAAAAGCTCCGAGTTTTCAAAATCTCGTCCTGTGAGTTTAACATGACAAATTAACACATCTTGAAATCAAGGGTTAGTTAAGAATCAACAGAAAGGTCTGAATTCACTTTTAATGTGGACAGTCCAGTGCAAGCAAAGTAGAGTACATGCCAAATTAGCTAAAATTCTGTTCAGAGTCTCCATAAGATGTATGTATACAGACCTGGAATTTTAATGTCAGTAGTAAAACTTTCAAAGTAATTTAGTTTCTAGTTGCTTCCCATTTGCAATAAATCAAGTACAGGATGAGGTAATATACTACAACTTATGTCTATTGACTTAGCATTTTATCTTTAAGATATGAATAGCTAAGGAACTCTGTCTGTTTGTCTCCTCCCTTCCTTTCAAGTACCTTTGAAAGATCACTTTTACGGTGCATGATAAATAACCATATATGAATAATCTGATGGCATTCTGAAAGAGTAACAGACATTGCTTCAAAAATCATGGCCTGCTGGGATGCTTTGTTATGTGGTATGAGGTGTGATTACATTCACTGAATAGTGTTTATTATCATTCAGAATTCCAAGGGAAATAAAAGATAATTTTCCACCTAGGTTAAAATATCATGAAAGCTTATAATGAAAAATCTGTGTGTAGAGGGTTCTTTGTGTAGCGGGAATTCTTCATTAAACTCAATGTTAACAGATTTATTCCTCTAACTGGTTCTCATTCATGATGGGGTTTCACAGTATATTTGCAATCCTGGATAATGTAATCCCCTTTCCACTATACAATTTAACAAAGTACAAATGGGGTAGTATTCAGTCATGGAGCTAGCTCACTATTTATGGCCAAAATGGATTTGTAGCAATGAAGATACACCTTTTACTCAGAGAAATTAATTGCACGCTACAGGATATGACTATTAGACAACATATGTACAGTGGCAACACTAGGCTTACATGACCTATGTGTTAGTGTATGGTCCCCCTCTTCCAAGGACACAGATATGCACTCAACCCGCCAGCCATGGAGCCAGGGCACCATCCCATATTCTCATGCATGGTCCCATCTGACTCCAGCAGGTCACAGCACAGAGTGATTTCTCCAGCCACACATCCCATTCGGAAAGCTATGTTTTGGCTCCACCTCCTGGCTTCCTGCTACATGCAGTGGAGGAGGTCACCAGGGGCCACTGAGCACATAAACAAGTATGTGGAAGTGGGCACAGGCAGGCAGCCAGGGCCAGGGATTACTGTGTGCCCGTTGGAATGGGGGAAAACAGTCAGGAGTGATGATTGTATTGGGCTCTGCAAAACCTAGGGTCAGCACTGTATGTTTCAGTCCTCACTTTCTCTGTCTACAAAAAAAAAGGTTTCATTTTCTTGCCATCAAACTACTGTAGAGGCGAGATTCCCATACAGTCCACATGTGCAAACACCTACTATATGGAATAAACAAGTGTAACTCTGTAGCATTTGCACTTTCAGTGTATGTACTACTAGCACTGGCTGTTAACAAAACAAAACAAAAAACCCTCAAACTCTTGGCTTGAGCCCAATCATTTTCCCATGCTCCAGAAATATAACCTGGTAGAAGAGCTACATGTTTAAAGACACACATTTTCTGTGAGCTAAATAAATACCAGTGTTGACAACTCTCATGATTTTATCAGGAGTTTCATGGTATTTCATGTTTAACTTAAAGTCCCAGCTCCCAGAGAAAAAGTGGTTAGGTGAGACTCTTGGCTTTCTTTCTTTCTTTCTTTCTTTCTTTCTTTCTTTCTTTCTTTCTTTCTTTCTTTCTTTCTTTCTTTCTTTCTTTCTAAAGTAAGTTTCTAGCCCTCATGCTTGTGGATAAATGCTTGAAAATGTAACTCAAGTGTTCCCCAAAGTCTCAAAGAAAAAAACAGAAGGAAAATAAAGATATATCATGATTTTTAAGTCACTCTCATGCTTTTGGGCAGCCTGACTCATGATTTTTGAACGTTTGGGATTGGAAATACACAGACTTTTGAGTGCCATAATATAATTTCCAAAATTGCCATCTTCTATGAGGGTGATACTTTTACAAGTGAAATACAAGACATGGTAGAGGTCTGTGGAACCATCAATGAACAAAGACTATCTATCTATCTAATAGGCAGCCAGCCCTGCCATTTTTTAAATAGCCTAATCTTCCCTGGAATACTTACAATGCCTCTAACAAAGTTATCCAATCCTGTGTTAAGAAGTTTTGTCAAGGAATAAGTCCCTCTTTTTTCCCTCTTTGAAAATCGATCATGTAAGTGACTCCACTGCTCAATATTCTTAACTTAAGGGAGCCTTTTTGGCTGGCTTACATCCAAGTGGCTACATTCAGCTTTATACTTTCTTATAAGGAATGCTGAACATAAGAGTTGGCAAACAGGTGTGGCATAGAGTCAGTGAAGCAGAAATAAGGGGTTTATCAGCCATTTTTATATATACACACACACACAAAAGGACACCTAAACCTAATTCTGTCAGTTCAAAACACACACTGGAGTGAAAAGGTTAAATAAACCAAAATGGTTAGATTTCAGCTGCAAAAATAAAAGTCTGATTGATAAATAATGAATAGTTTTAAAGGGGGATATATTTATAGATATTAAAATGTTGCTGCAATTTTAGTCTCTCAGATTCCATGTTTCCAGATAGTTCTGTTCCTCTGAAATTATACAGTCAGGGTATGGTAGAAACGTGTCAGATACATAAGCATCATGAACAGAGCTCAGCAAAAAAAATCACAAAGAAATTAGAAAACCTTTCCATGTGAATTTTTTGTCCATTTCATTTCAAATTCACGAAATATAATTAGATTTCACAACTAACCAGATAAATTCTGTGTTTTTTCTCAGAAAATTGTTGAGTGACAGTGGGCTTAGTTTAAATGGAAACCAAAAAAGGTTTTTTTGAGCCAAAACATTGCCATTTTTCATAGTTTGCATGCTGAAATGTCATTAGGATGAAGATTAATTCTCCCAGCAAAAGTTACAAACATTGGAGTTTTTACCTGTTTTAGGCCCATATTCAGCAATGCACTGAAGTATGTGCTTAAACTCCACTGACTTCAGTGAGTGTTAAGCACATGCTGAAGGGCTTTGCTGAACTGGGGCAATGTGAAAACAGCCATTTCATGGAATGTTAAGTGCCATGTAATGATGTCAAACAAACCTGCCAGGAAAAAAAAAAGTTCATTACATTTTGTGAACAAACTATCACTATTTCTCATACCACTATTTGTGAACAACAATTTTTTTTACACAAAACAAAACTATATTTTGCTTTGATACGCAGAGCATTGAATATTTCAAAAGATTCCACTGGATGCCCTAGTGGAAATGGGATGCAGAGAATTTTACTCCTAGTTAGTGGCCTGTAATCTAACCTGATATGATAGTGGCCAAGAGTAGGAAGGAGCACAGAGCCTGGATTACTCTCTCACCCCTAGAAAGGACACCCCCTACTTCAGGGTTGAGGCACATTGGCTGAGCTTTGTGGAAAAACTTGCACTAGCATGCTCACTGTTGTATCTAGTAGCTGGGTCAAAAACTTCAAGCTCCAGGGCCCTCAATCTGGTAACTTTCATAAGTACAGTACTAAGGGACTGATTTTCAAAGGTATTTAGGTGCCTAAAGCTGCAGTTGGCTGCCTAGTGGCATTTTCAAAAACACCTAAGTAGGTTAGGTACCTAACTCCTAGTGACAGGTTTCAGAGTAGCAGCCGTGTTAGTCTGTATCCGCAAAAAGAACAGGAGTACTTGTGGCACCTTAGAGACTAACAAATTTTCCTAGTGCTTCAGTGTAGACACTTGCTACAGTGACAGAAGTGATTTTTCCTTCACTGTAATAAGTCCTCCCCTTCGGGAGGCAGTAGCTAGGTCTACAGAAGAACTCTTCCATCAGCCTAGCAGTATCTATTCTGGGGCTTAACTTGGGTTAACTACATCTCTCAGGGGTATGAATTTTAGGTAGACCAGATCTCACATTTAATAATAAAGAAAATATATTAACATTATTATTATTATTATTATTAATTGTTATTATTATGTTAGTGCCACAATCCCTAGTAAGGTTTCAGAGTAGTAGCCATGTTAGTCTGTATCTGCAAAAAGAACAGGAGTACTTGTGGCACCTTAGAGACTAACAAATTTATTTGAGCATAAGCTTTCGTGGGCTACAAAAATGAAAGCCCACAAAAGCTTATGCTCAAATAAATTTGTTAGTCTCTAAGGTGCCACAATCCCTAGTCAGGATCTCTGTCCTTTACAAACACCCAGGCAGACATGGTTCTGGCCCCAAACAGTTTACAATCTAATTTGAGACAAGGCACTGCTGTAGTTAATCTTTGGAGTTCACTGGAAGTGTATTCTTTTTATTGATTTATTCCTTCCTCTTTTTTTCAGTGTTAAAGAGTTGAGTGTCTTTCTGTGCATGCAGTGAGTTGGATGATTTAAAGAATTTTTGTTATTTTAACATATCATTGTCTGTTATGGATATTTTAAGTGGAATCAAGAGAGCATAGTGATACTGACGAAGCTTTAGAGCTAAACTCTGTGGCCTCATATTCTGCCTCCTTCTTCTCAAAAAGGGAAATTCACTTTGCTGTGGAGGACCAGCACAAGATCCTCTCCGCCACTTAGGTCTCACATTGCCAGCCTATAACCTAAGGTAGTGATTGGGGCTGAATGCCATTCTGTGCTTCAACCAGCCAGTCTGGTCCCAGCTTGGGGATGAATTTCATGTTTCCAAACATTGCTGTTTTTCACCCACATAAAACCAGACTGTTGTGGCAGGTGAAATGAATCTCCTCCAATAGCCTTACAGTGGGGTTGAAGCAACCTGCCCAGTATAAATCAGTGCAGGATCTAGTGCACTTGCAGATACTAATCCTCGACTGATTCACTAATGGAATGAGCCATATCTTAAAAAATGAAATTTTGTACAACGAAACCAGTGGGAAATCTCAAAAATTGTATTTTAATATGTCCTGCTTGAGCGTGCAGACCAAGAGATCTGTATTTGCTGCATATTTTCTTTTGCAGTTTGCATTAGTATTTCTTTGACATTTTAGCAGAATGTTGTTTATCATAAAATTAAAATGTATTAGGTAAGTGAGACTTTAAAATCATTCTGGAGTGACTTCAGATAGAATATCGTAACTACATGTGTTGATGCAATTAAATATTGTGTATGACTTCTTACAACATATAGAACACAGGTTTGTGATTAAAAAAACTGTGATGTCATTTGAACAGCTGCAATTTTTACAAATATTAGAATGGTGCTAATTAGAGATGGGAAGAAGCTTAGGTCAGCTGGTCTGCCTAAGCAAAATGCCTAACTACACTTAAGATATTCTGCAAACTGTAGAATTCACTAGTTTACCTCTACTGCTCTTTTTTGGCTGAGCACAGATAAAACACTATAAAATAATGAGATTTCTTTTAAATGTCCACATCATCTTACATGTTGATCTATATCCTGTTTGACTTGCTCACACAAATAGCTCCAATGAAATTAGTGGAACCATTTGAGTGAGAAAGGCGAATAGATTTTGACCCTGTATCGTTTATGTGACTGCTTTATGTAACAATGCTAATAGAAATACATCCTTTCCTAGCCAATGCCCACTGTTTGAATTAGTAGGGGTGGTAATCTGAAATCTGCAAAATGATGGGAGTGAGAGTTGCATTATACATAGTACACCAATTACATGTATTCTCCTTAACAATACACGCCTCGTTTATCATTCCAGGGTAAGGGCCAAATTCTGCATGTGTATGAATGTAGAGCTTGTGACAGGTGCCAAATTGACAGCCCTGGAGGCTGAAGTCCCCTGTTTATCCACAGAACAGGTATGGCACATATAACGGCAATGTGAGCTTCATTCCTACGCCCCTGCCAATGTGCCTGATGTTAATATGGATGGAGAGAGGAAAGATGTTTATGTAGATGGTAGACTGGACAGATCACAGGATGGGGAGTGGAGAAATCTAGGGTCACGTTCTGGCTTTGCCACAGACTCCCTGTATGATCTTGGGCAAGTCACTTAATCTCCCTCTGTATCAGTTCTTTTCTATAAACCGGGAATAACAATCATGCTATCATTCTCCCACCTTTTGTCTATCCAGGCTATTCAGACTGGGACAGGAAATGTCTCTCATTATGTGTTTGAACAGGACGTAGTGAAACAGGGCCCTGATCTTGGTTGGAACTGCTATGTGCTCCTAGAATACAAATAATTATTACGATTAATAATAGAGAAGTTCTCTCCATTGGAGATGATTCGTTCACCTTTTCCCTTTCAGTCTTTGGTCTCTGGGTGAAGGCAACCATCGAGGTTGGCAATTAGTGCTAAGGAACAGAGCTGTGAATTCCTGTTTCATAGAGTCCCAAATAATGCTAAAACTAGTGTTATTTGTATTTTCGTTTAATTTTTTTCACTGGTCTTTTAATGCCCCTTAAAAACATTTCTGCCAAAGTAGCATTACAGTGTTTCTGTAATGCATGAACTGAAATATTTTGCAAGGACTAGATCTTGCTTTATTTCGGCCCCAAAAATAACACCCTGAGGCATATAAAAGAAAAGCCCTCAGAAAATGTAAAATCTAGGGCAGGGACTATGGCTTCCATTTCTCTATTATGCATCATTCACATTGATGGTGTATTATAAATAATAATACACAAACACTATTCTGTGTATTTCTGCCAGTTGTGCTGGCAGTTTATGTTATGTAGTCATTGCTAATGAATATTGGACCTGATTTTCAGCCTGAACTGAACTCTACATCTGCTTTTGCATCTGCAGTTTTGTTGATACAAATAATTTCAGATGACATTTTTCAGATATAGTTACTTGAGGGCATAAGTGATGCAATTTTATGCTGGGATTTTCAAAGGGAATTAAATTTCAATGGGATTTGGGTGCCTAACTCTCGTATGCTCCTTTGAAAACCTAGATGTCCAAGTACTTGACTGTACCCCTGCCCCCTACAGCAAGGTACTTGCATGTCTAAGTGACATCAATTGCACTTGCAATTTTTTGCATGTGCAAAATTTAAGAACAAAAAGGAACACCTAGAAAGTAGGGCTCAAAATCAAGTGCTATGTTCATTAGCAATTATATCTATGGTGGTCTTTCAGCATTTACTAGAAATATGTGGCCTTATAATTTAGTACAAGTCTCCCTAGCGGATTTTTCTGTAAGGCAGTACAGTTTTGGGGGCTCACTTTCAGGGCTTCAGCTTCCTCATCAGAAAATACCTACTGAATCATCTAGTAGTTCATATAGAAGATCTAGAATTACTCCTGTGGGTTTAATAAACCTAGGGCAAAATGTCTTCCTTTGGAAGTGAATGTCTGGCAAGTGCATGCAGACACAGAGGCTGGGTTTTCAAAATCCATCCCATAAAGCCAGTATCCTGGTTGAATATGTAACACTGTCAAACCAAATTTTGTATACTCATACATGTGAGCCAGTTGAGTCACTTTACTTTCAGGACTTAAAATGTTCTTAATGTCCTGCATTGTTGTGTAAACCCCATTGAAAAAACACTTCAGAGGACGCCCATTTTTTTACTAATGTAAACATTCTGACCAGTATCCAAAGATATGACCTCTTGGTGAACCTTTAACCTTCCCCTTAATTATTTGTTTGAAGGCAGTGTGGAGTTCTCCTGCTGAGACTGAAGAACCATAATGCCTTGCAGCCCTGTGAGTAAGGGAGTGTTTGGAGGGAAGTGGAAAGGGACATAAATAAGGGCACCACCAGATGTAAATAATAAAAGTGGTTGGGGTTTAAATAAAAACTGAAAAAGCAATTTAGTTTCCCTAAAGAGTGGCTGGATTGAAGAAAATAGGGGCTCGGAAGACAAAAAGTGTGGGAGGGTCTCTTGTTTATGATTTTTTACAGGCCGCCCAAATAAGCACTCATTGCATTCTTTAAAACCTTGCCATCTGTATATATCATTAGAAGCTCATAGGAGAAGAGAAAACAGTCTTATCAGGCTTTTCTCTTAATCTCTATTGGCCTTAACTTTAGCTGATAAAAGGCATGCTGGATACAGAAGGTTCAGGTCAGCCCCCATTTGGTCAACGTGGTAACATTGCTGGAAAGCAGCTAAGCAAATTAAGTCCTATCAGAGACCTTTGTCTTTGGGGACGGAAACTGTATCTAGAAGTCACAGTATTAGAGTAGGAAATACCTCCACCATGCTGAAATCACTGCTAGCTGAAGGAATGAGCAACAGAGTCAATTCTTTGTTTTTATTTTTAATACTTGAAGTCTCCTCTTGACTAATTCAGAGGCAGGATGACATTTTTGACAACTGAGCTATACTTTCCTTGAAGAATAAAGAATGTCTTTGTTTTGGATGTAAACATTGAGATGCAAAAAAGCCCTTTGGTGTTATTTGTAGCATTTATGCATCTGTCTAATGGAATTCCCACCAGTGTGATTACAGGAGATCTAAACAAAGGTGTACTGTCTTTTGTTATCTTTGATGGACTTTAACCTGAGGGGAGCGACTCAGTGGCTAGTATAGTATATGTCGGATGCCCAGCTGTGTAAGTGTTAGAATTCGACTAAGTGAGCTGATTAATTGAATTTTCCATTATTGACTGAAAAACTCCCATTAACTTCAGTGGACTTTGGATCAGGCCCAATGGCAGTTAAAGAGGCTGTTTTGGATGACCGGCATGTTAGTATTTCTGAAGAGGATTAAACACTAGTATTCAACTTCATTAGCACTCCTTAAGGGTCACTAGACTGAAGTCTGAACTGTGAAATACCAGACAAAACCTGAACATAAGCCCTAAAGTGTTCTTAAAACACAAAGAACAGGGATAAAAATAAAAACAAGTGTGGTTTGTGAGTGATAGAAAATTGCCTTGTTTTGAACAAATTGTATAAATAATATGGGGGGGGATTATTTTTACTGAGTTTGATTTTACTGAGTTTGAGCTGATGTGGATTGCTGTGCATTAAACTAACAGAAAATATGCAAGCACTTATTTGTGGGTTACCAACCAAATTAAATTCAGGCTTTCTAGCCAAACAACTGGCTTTATCTAATGCTCAAACGCTTCGGCCACTACTCCAGCTATGGTACCTGATTTGAGGAAAAAGTTCTTTTGGGCCTAATATTAAACACATGTACCTACAACTCCCTCTTTCTACTGAGTTGAAAGGTGCCTCAGTTTATGGTCAGCAGTTGCTTAATGCTCTGCCTTGGGTGTCCCACTCTTGGCTGAAAAGGTCGCCCCCAGCTGGCACTGACCTCTAAATGACCCCTGACTTTACAGGCTTAAACTGCAGGAGTTGCAGAAGAGCAGAAGTCTTTCTGGGCCAGCACTTATTGCTGCTGTGCTGGTGATAAAACTTCAGACAGCCTAATTGATGGCTTTGCTGACCTAACAATACCTTGTGAAAGCACAGAGTGGCAAAGCCTGGTCTTCATTTATGGCCAGCTGCAAGGGTAGCTGAATCCCTTATGATGAAGAAAAAAAAGTCTTCTAGCCTGTGAACTTTAACCAGGTTCCTTGTTACTCTAAGAAGTTAAAGAAACAATTGTCTTGTAACACAAGTTTTCATTCACATTTACTTGTTCACAGCCTTCTGGTAAATCCAGTCTTAAACTGGCTAGTAAGATAAGCATGTTACAAGTTACAATTTCTGAGCACTTTGAGGGAAATCTTTTAAAGTGAAGTTATATATATATTTTTACATGCTGCTGTATTGCACTGAATCCCTGCCAGAGTAAAAGCAAAGGTGTTCTTAAAAGACAGAAGCAAGCTGATGAATGGACTTCTATTCTTTGTGTTCTATTTTAGGTTTATTAATGCCAGAAGAAGAATAGTACAGCCTATGATTGACCAGTCAAATCGAGCAGGCAAGTTCCAAGTAGTATCTGTATTCAAGTCCCACAGGCGCAAATCCTCATCAAGTTATTCTTCAGGAGTCCCATCACCTGGTAAATAAATGCCTCAACTAGGCATTCTGGGAGATTATTTTTTCTTATGTCCCCAGAATTCCGCTGTAGGAAGCAACTTCACTAATTGGTGCTAATTGGAGATTTCCCACCCTGACTCTACTGAAACTGCTTTTTATTTTCTCTCTGAATTGGTAATTGGGTACAAGTACTAGTGCCACAAGCAGTTTGTTTGACTGTGAGCTCTTGAATTACTCATTGCTTGTCTGCATCCAATCAGCAGGAGAATCTCATTTTCTTGCTACCCACAACTCCTTGGTGTATGCATTGCTTTCACTTCTGTAGGGCTAGCTGTAAAACTCATTGTATCCATTCATTTGCTTTGACTATTCACAATATGCAACTAACGCCTGACATGCTACCATACTGACCAAAAAAAATTATTAAAAGATTATTACTTTTGTTTAAGAATGCACCAAATATATTCCCATTAAAATACATGATTTCTGTAGCAACATTAATTTTTTTTAGTTTCTTTTAAAACATTCATAAGCCATAACTGTTCAGAACTACAACTGGTACAGTGCTAATCATTCTACTTTGTAATATGCATTTTCTTAGCTTACTAGGGAGTTGTGGTTTCCTGCAATGAGGTTATGGGATAAAACTGTTCTCCATGTGGTGATGACTGTTGTCACTAACAAGGGCTTTAACTTGATGGTGATTTCGCCTGCTGCTTCTCTTTAAAGATTTGAAAAGGTTATTAAGCCTTTGGGAAAATCTTCCCATGTGGCATTAAATTTCTTTTCCACTAACAGGTGAAAAAAAAGGGGGAATAAACCCTAAAGCAACTAACCTCACAAAACACTAAACCAAACACAAAGTGTATCTGTAAACATGAGAAGAGATGTCCGCACATATTAGAGTAGGTGACTGTATGTTTCTATGTTTTAAAATAGTAATAGATTTGACCACAAGTGTCTTGCATTGCCAACTCCAAATGCTCGACTTTAAATAATTAGTAAGGAGTACACTAGGTCTTTATTTCATTAAGAAAAATACTTAGTGCTGAGAGGCACTTCCACACTGTTCTGCATTAAAGGTAAGTAAAGAAGCAGATCCTATGCAAGAGGACTGACTTGACCAACTTGTTTATTAGGCCCCCTGCATAAC